>NW_028119562.1:0-48142 GCF_965119305.1 Pelophylax lessonae | reverse complement strand
ACAGATTGAAATGAAAAACTTAACAAGAAGGTTTTTCTGTCTTTTGCTTGCAATGTTGTTTGCTTGTGTTCTTTCTCGTTGAGTTGTTCGCAGTCCTTTTTTTTTTTTTTTTGTTTTGCAATAAACTGGTATTTAACCCCTGTGTGTTTGTGTTTTTCTTGATTTGTGTCAGTTTCTTGGTCTGTGTTTCCATGCTTCCATCCTTTTCAGCACAATGCATATGCTGCTGCAATGGCAGCTTTTCAGCAGACTGACAATATCTATTCTTTTAATTTGTGTTTCTTTTCTCATGTCATTTTTGTATTTTTGCAAAGTTTATTTCAGTCCACCACCCTTTTCTTACAAACATATAGATAGCAAGGGCCAGAATTTCGACAAGACAGCCAGATAATACACGCAGAGTGTGTGAAGGCCCGATATGAAGCCTACGTACAAGTCGAAGCTACGACAATGCAGAGTCCTGTTGAACGGCTTGACTTTTCTCTACTTCCCTCTCTGTAGTCAATGAGTCGGCTAGTACTCCGACAGTCGAGGGATTTTCTGGCCTGTGTCTCCCTCTAGTGGGTTCCTTTGTCCACGTGAACAGGAGGCGGCTCTATGCAAATCCTAGCCCTCGTTAGGCACACCGATGAGCACCTGATGGATACATGTGTTTGTAATCTGTATTTGGCCTTGCTTGCTTAAAGTTTGGATTGACGAGCAAACTGGCCTTGACCCCGAAGGTGCTAAATGGACAGGTGTCTGGGCGTGTTTAGACCATGGGCTATAGGAAGGAGGAAGTAGGCCTCAGGCATAGCTAGGTGTGAAAGTCTGAGGATTAGTGGCTCTGGGCAAACAGCAGGGAGCCAGACGGGAGGCAGCAGATCTCTGCGAGCGATTGACGTCGCCCTGGACGCCGCTCGCTCGGAAAAGACGATAATTGGGTTATCGCTTCTCGGCCTTTTGGCTAAGATCAAGTGTAGTATCTGTTCTTATCAGTTTAATATCTGATACGTCCCCTATCTGGGGACCATATATTAAATGGATTTTTAGAACAGGGAGATGGAAGAAGAGCTTGCTCTGTCCACTCCACGCATCGACCTGGTATTGCAGTACCTCCAGGACCGGTGCACCCCTTTCTTATGCAGTTTTCTAAAAAACAGATTGAAATGAAAAACTTAACAAGAAGGTTTTTCTGTCTTTTGCTTGCAATGTTGTTTGCTTGTGTTCTTTCTCGTTGAGTTGTTCGCAGTCCTTTTTTTTTTTTTTTTGTTTTGCAATAAACTGGTATTTAACCCCTGTGTGTTTGTGTTTTTCTTGATTTGTGTCAGTTTCTTGGTCTGTGTTTCCATGCTTCCATCCTTTTCAGCACAATGCATATGCTGCTGCAATGGCAGCTTTTCAGCAGACTGACAATATCTATTCTTTTAATTTGTGTTTCTTTTCTCATGTCATTTTTGTATTTTTGCAAAGTTTATTTCAGTCCACCACCCTTTTCTTACAAACATATAGATAGCAAGGGCCAGAATTTCGACAAGACAGCCAGATAATACACGCAGAGTGTGTGAAGGCCCGATATGAAGCCTACGTACAAGTCGAAGCTACGACAATGCAGAGTCCTGTTGAACGGCTTGACTTTTCTCTACTTCCCTCTCTGTAGTCAATGAGTCGGCTAGTACTCCGACAGTCGAGGGATTTTCTGGCCTGTGTCTCCCTCTAGTGGGTTCCTTTGTCCACGTGAACAGGAGGCGGCTCTATGCAAATCCTAGCCCTCGTTAGGCACACCGATGAGCACCTGATGGATACATGTGTTTGTAATCTGTATTTGGCCTTGCTTGCTTAAAGTTTGGATTGACGAGCAAACTGGCCTTGACCCCGAAGGTGCTAAATGGACAGGTGTCTGGGCGTGTTTAGACCATGGGCTATAGGAAGGAGGAAGTAGGCCTCAGGCATAGCTAGGTGTGAAAGTCTGAGGATTAGTGGCTCTGGGCAAACAGCAGGGAGCCAGACGGGAGGCAGCAGATCTCTGCGAGCGATTGACGTCGCCCTGGACGCCGCTCGCTCGGAAAAGACGATAATTGGGTTATCGCTTCTCGGCCTTTTGGCTAAGATCAAGTGTAGTATCTGTTCTTATCAGTTTAATATCTGATACGTCCCCTATCTGGGGACCATATATTAAATGGATTTTTAGAACAGGGAGATGGAAGAAGAGCTTGCTCTGTCCACTCCACGCATCGACCTGGTATTGCAGTACCTCCAGGACCGGTGCACCCCTTTCTTATGCAGTTTTCTAAAAAACAGATTGAAATGAAAAACTTAACAAGAAGGTTTTTCTGTCTTTTGCTTGCAATGTTGTTTGCTTGTGTTCTTTCTCGTTGAGTTGTTCGCAGTCCTTTTTTTTTTTTTTTTGTTTTGCAATAAACTGGTATTTAACCCCTGTGTGTTTGTGTTTTTCTTGATTTGTGTCAGTTTCTTGGTCTGTGTTTCCATGCTTCCATCCTTTTCAGCACAATGCATATGCTGCTGCAATGGCAGCTTTTCAGCAGACTGACAATATCTATTCTTTTAATTTGTGTTTCTTTTCTCATGTCATTTTTGTATTTTTGCAAAGTTTATTTCAGTCCACCACCCTTTTCTTACAAACATATAGATAGCAAGGGCCAGAATTTCGACAAGACAGCCAGATAATACACGCAGAGTGTGTGAAGGCCCGATATGAAGCCTACGTACAAGTCGAAGCTACGACAATGCAGAGTCCTGTTGAACGGCTTGACTTTTCTCTACTTCCCTCTCTGTAGTCAATGAGTCGGCTAGTACTCCGACAGTCGAGGGATTTTCTGGCCTGTGTCTCCCTCTAGTGGGTTCCTTTGTCCACGTGAACAGGAGGCGGCTCTATGCAAATCCTAGCCCTCGTTAGGCACACCGATGAGCACCTGATGGATACATGTGTTTGTAATCTGTATTTGGCCTTGCTTGCTTAAAGTTTGGATTGACGAGCAAACTGGCCTTGACCCCGAAGGTGCTAAATGGACAGGTGTCTGGGCGTGTTTAGACCATGGGCTATAGGAAGGAGGAAGTAGGCCTCAGGCATAGCTAGGTGTGAAAGTCTGAGGATTAGTGGCTCTGGGCAAACAGCAGGGAGCCAGACGGGAGGCAGCAGATCTCTGCGAGCGATTGACGTCGCCCTGGACGCCGCTCGCTCGGAAAAGACGATAATTGGGTTATCGCTTCTCGGCCTTTTGGCTAAGATCAAGTGTAGTATCTGTTCTTATCAGTTTAATATCTGATACGTCCCCTATCTGGGGACCATATATTAAATGGATTTTTAGAACAGGGAGATGGAAGAAGAGCTTGCTCTGTCCACTCCACGCATCGACCTGGTATTGCAGTACCTCCAGGACCGGTGCACCCCTTTCTTATGCAGTTTTCTAAAAAACAGATTGAAATGAAAAACTTAACAAGAAGGTTTTTCTGTCTTTTGCTTGCAATGTTGTTTGCTTGTGTTCTTTCTCGTTGAGTTGTTCGCAGTCCTTTTTTTTTTTTTTTTGTTTTGCAATAAACTGGTATTTAACCCCTGTGTGTTTGTGTTTTTCTTGATTTGTGTCAGTTTCTTGGTCTGTGTTTCCATGCTTCCATCCTTTTCAGCACAATGCATATGCTGCTGCAATGGCAGCTTTTCAGCAGACTGACAATATCTATTCTTTTAATTTGTGTTTCTTTTCTCATGTCATTTTTGTATTTTTGCAAAGTTTATTTCAGTCCACCACCCTTTTCTTACAAACATATAGATAGCAAGGGCCAGAATTTCGACAAGACAGCCAGATAATACACGCAGAGTGTGTGAAGGCCCGATATGAAGCCTACGTACAAGTCGAAGCTACGACAATGCAGAGTCCTGTTGAACGGCTTGACTTTTCTCTACTTCCCTCTCTGTAGTCAATGAGTCGGCTAGTACTCCGACAGTCGAGGGATTTTCTGGCCTGTGTCTCCCTCTAGTGGGTTCCTTTGTCCACGTGAACAGGAGGCGGCTCTATGCAAATCCTAGCCCTCGTTAGGCACACCGATGAGCACCTGATGGATACATGTGTTTGTAATCTGTATTTGGCCTTGCTTGCTTAAAGTTTGGATTGACGAGCAAACTGGCCTTGACCCCGAAGGTGCTAAATGGACAGGTGTCTGGGCGTGTTTAGACCATGGGCTATAGGAAGGAGGAAGTAGGCCTCAGGCATAGCTAGGTGTGAAAGTCTGAGGATTAGTGGCTCTGGGCAAACAGCAGGGAGCCAGACGGGAGGCAGCAGATCTCTGCGAGCGATTGACGTCGCCCTGGACGCCGCTCGCTCGGAAAAGACGATAATTGGGTTATCGCTTCTCGGCCTTTTGGCTAAGATCAAGTGTAGTATCTGTTCTTATCAGTTTAATATCTGATACGTCCCCTATCTGGGGACCATATATTAAATGGATTTTTAGAACAGGGAGATGGAAGAAGAGCTTGCTCTGTCCACTCCACGCATCGACCTGGTATTGCAGTACCTCCAGGACCGGTGCACCCCTTTCTTATGCAGTTTTCTAAAAAACAGATTGAAATGAAAAACTTAACAAGAAGGTTTTTCTGTCTTTTGCTTGCAATGTTGTTTGCTTGTGTTCTTTCTCGTTGAGTTGTTCGCAGTCCTTTTTTTTTTTTTTTTGTTTTGCAATAAACTGGTATTTAACCCCTGTGTGTTTGTGTTTTTCTTGATTTGTGTCAGTTTCTTGGTCTGTGTTTCCATGCTTCCATCCTTTTCAGCACAATGCATATGCTGCTGCAATGGCAGCTTTTCAGCAGACTGACAATATCTATTCTTTTAATTTGTGTTTCTTTTCTCATGTCATTTTTGTATTTTTGCAAAGTTTATTTCAGTCCACCACCCTTTTCTTACAAACATATAGATAGCAAGGGCCAGAATTTCGACAAGACAGCCAGATAATACACGCAGAGTGTGTGAAGGCCCGATATGAAGCCTACGTACAAGTCGAAGCTACGACAATGCAGAGTCCTGTTGAACGGCTTGACTTTTCTCTACTTCCCTCTCTGTAGTCAATGAGTCGGCTAGTACTCCGACAGTCGAGGGATTTTCTGGCCTGTGTCTCCCTCTAGTGGGTTCCTTTGTCCACGTGAACAGGAGGCGGCTCTATGCAAATCCTAGCCCTCGTTAGGCACACCGATGAGCACCTGATGGATACATGTGTTTGTAATCTGTATTTGGCCTTGCTTGCTTAAAGTTTGGATTGACGAGCAAACTGGCCTTGACCCCGAAGGTGCTAAATGGACAGGTGTCTGGGCGTGTTTAGACCATGGGCTATAGGAAGGAGGAAGTAGGCCTCAGGCATAGCTAGGTGTGAAAGTCTGAGGATTAGTGGCTCTGGGCAAACAGCAGGGAGCCAGACGGGAGGCAGCAGATCTCTGCGAGCGATTGACGTCGCCCTGGACGCCGCTCGCTCGGAAAAGACGATAATTGGGTTATCGCTTCTCGGCCTTTTGGCTAAGATCAAGTGTAGTATCTGTTCTTATCAGTTTAATATCTGATACGTCCCCTATCTGGGGACCATATATTAAATGGATTTTTAGAACAGGGAGATGGAAGAAGAGCTTGCTCTGTCCACTCCACGCATCGACCTGGTATTGCAGTACCTCCAGGACCGGTGCACCCCTTTCTTATGCAGTTTTCTAAAAAACAGATTGAAATGAAAAACTTAACAAGAAGGTTTTTCTGTCTTTTGCTTGCAATGTTGTTTGCTTGTGTTCTTTCTCGTTGAGTTGTTCGCAGTCCTTTTTTTTTTTTTTTTGTTTTGCAATAAACTGGTATTTAACCCCTGTGTGTTTGTGTTTTTCTTGATTTGTGTCAGTTTCTTGGTCTGTGTTTCCATGCTTCCATCCTTTTCAGCACAATGCATATGCTGCTGCAATGGCAGCTTTTCAGCAGACTGACAATATCTATTCTTTTAATTTGTGTTTCTTTTCTCATGTCATTTTTGTATTTTTGCAAAGTTTATTTCAGTCCACCACCCTTTTCTTACAAACATATAGATAGCAAGGGCCAGAATTTCGACAAGACAGCCAGATAATACACGCAGAGTGTGTGAAGGCCCGATATGAAGCCTACGTACAAGTCGAAGCTACGACAATGCAGAGTCCTGTTGAACGGCTTGACTTTTCTCTACTTCCCTCTCTGTAGTCAATGAGTCGGCTAGTACTCCGACAGTCGAGGGATTTTCTGGCCTGTGTCTCCCTCTAGTGGGTTCCTTTGTCCACGTGAACAGGAGGCGGCTCTATGCAAATCCTAGCCCTCGTTAGGCACACCGATGAGCACCTGATGGATACATGTGTTTGTAATCTGTATTTGGCCTTGCTTGCTTAAAGTTTGGATTGACGAGCAAACTGGCCTTGACCCCGAAGGTGCTAAATGGACAGGTGTCTGGGCGTGTTTAGACCATGGGCTATAGGAAGGAGGAAGTAGGCCTCAGGCATAGCTAGGTGTGAAAGTCTGAGGATTAGTGGCTCTGGGCAAACAGCAGGGAGCCAGACGGGAGGCAGCAGATCTCTGCGAGCGATTGACGTCGCCCTGGACGCCGCTCGCTCGGAAAAGACGATAATTGGGTTATCGCTTCTCGGCCTTTTGGCTAAGATCAAGTGTAGTATCTGTTCTTATCAGTTTAATATCTGATACGTCCCCTATCTGGGGACCATATATTAAATGGATTTTTAGAACAGGGAGATGGAAGAAGAGCTTGCTCTGTCCACTCCACGCATCGACCTGGTATTGCAGTACCTCCAGGACCGGTGCACCCCTTTCTTATGCAGTTTTCTAAAAAACAGATTGAAATGAAAAACTTAACAAGAAGGTTTTTCTGTCTTTTGCTTGCAATGTTGTTTGCTTGTGTTCTTTCTCGTTGAGTTGTTCGCAGTCCTTTTTTTTTTTTTTTTGTTTTGCAATAAACTGGTATTTAACCCCTGTGTGTTTGTGTTTTTCTTGATTTGTGTCAGTTTCTTGGTCTGTGTTTCCATGCTTCCATCCTTTTCAGCACAATGCATATGCTGCTGCAATGGCAGCTTTTCAGCAGACTGACAATATCTATTCTTTTAATTTGTGTTTCTTTTCTCATGTCATTTTTGTATTTTTGCAAAGTTTATTTCAGTCCACCACCCTTTTCTTACAAACATATAGATAGCAAGGGCCAGAATTTCGACAAGACAGCCAGATAATACACGCAGAGTGTGTGAAGGCCCGATATGAAGCCTACGTACAAGTCGAAGCTACGACAATGCAGAGTCCTGTTGAACGGCTTGACTTTTCTCTACTTCCCTCTCTGTAGTCAATGAGTCGGCTAGTACTCCGACAGTCGAGGGATTTTCTGGCCTGTGTCTCCCTCTAGTGGGTTCCTTTGTCCACGTGAACAGGAGGCGGCTCTATGCAAATCCTAGCCCTCGTTAGGCACACCGATGAGCACCTGATGGATACATGTGTTTGTAATCTGTATTTGGCCTTGCTTGCTTAAAGTTTGGATTGACGAGCAAACTGGCCTTGACCCCGAAGGTGCTAAATGGACAGGTGTCTGGGCGTGTTTAGACCATGGGCTATAGGAAGGAGGAAGTAGGCCTCAGGCATAGCTAGGTGTGAAAGTCTGAGGATTAGTGGCTCTGGGCAAACAGCAGGGAGCCAGACGGGAGGCAGCAGATCTCTGCGAGCGATTGACGTCGCCCTGGACGCCGCTCGCTCGGAAAAGACGATAATTGGGTTATCGCTTCTCGGCCTTTTGGCTAAGATCAAGTGTAGTATCTGTTCTTATCAGTTTAATATCTGATACGTCCCCTATCTGGGGACCATATATTAAATGGATTTTTAGAACAGGGAGATGGAAGAAGAGCTTGCTCTGTCCACTCCACGCATCGACCTGGTATTGCAGTACCTCCAGGACCGGTGCACCCCTTTCTTATGCAGTTTTCTAAAAAACAGATTGAAATGAAAAACTTAACAAGAAGGTTTTTCTGTCTTTTGCTTGCAATGTTGTTTGCTTGTGTTCTTTCTCGTTGAGTTGTTCGCAGTCCTTTTTTTTTTTTTTTTGTTTTGCAATAAACTGGTATTTAACCCCTGTGTGTTTGTGTTTTTCTTGATTTGTGTCAGTTTCTTGGTCTGTGTTTCCATGCTTCCATCCTTTTCAGCACAATGCATATGCTGCTGCAATGGCAGCTTTTCAGCAGACTGACAATATCTATTCTTTTAATTTGTGTTTCTTTTCTCATGTCATTTTTGTATTTTTGCAAAGTTTATTTCAGTCCACCACCCTTTTCTTACAAACATATAGATAGCAAGGGCCAGAATTTCGACAAGACAGCCAGATAATACACGCAGAGTGTGTGAAGGCCCGATATGAAGCCTACGTACAAGTCGAAGCTACGACAATGCAGAGTCCTGTTGAACGGCTTGACTTTTCTCTACTTCCCTCTCTGTAGTCAATGAGTCGGCTAGTACTCCGACAGTCGAGGGATTTTCTGGCCTGTGTCTCCCTCTAGTGGGTTCCTTTGTCCACGTGAACAGGAGGCGGCTCTATGCAAATCCTAGCCCTCGTTAGGCACACCGATGAGCACCTGATGGATACATGTGTTTGTAATCTGTATTTGGCCTTGCTTGCTTAAAGTTTGGATTGACGAGCAAACTGGCCTTGACCCCGAAGGTGCTAAATGGACAGGTGTCTGGGCGTGTTTAGACCATGGGCTATAGGAAGGAGGAAGTAGGCCTCAGGCATAGCTAGGTGTGAAAGTCTGAGGATTAGTGGCTCTGGGCAAACAGCAGGGAGCCAGACGGGAGGCAGCAGATCTCTGCGAGCGATTGACGTCGCCCTGGACGCCGCTCGCTCGGAAAAGACGATAATTGGGTTATCGCTTCTCGGCCTTTTGGCTAAGATCAAGTGTAGTATCTGTTCTTATCAGTTTAATATCTGATACGTCCCCTATCTGGGGACCATATATTAAATGGATTTTTAGAACAGGGAGATGGAAGAAGAGCTTGCTCTGTCCACTCCACGCATCGACCTGGTATTGCAGTACCTCCAGGACCGGTGCACCCCTTTCTTATGCAGTTTTCTAAAAAACAGATTGAAATGAAAAACTTAACAAGAAGGTTTTTCTGTCTTTTGCTTGCAATGTTGTTTGCTTGTGTTCTTTCTCGTTGAGTTGTTCGCAGTCCTTTTTTTTTTTTTTTTGTTTTGCAATAAACTGGTATTTAACCCCTGTGTGTTTGTGTTTTTCTTGATTTGTGTCAGTTTCTTGGTCTGTGTTTCCATGCTTCCATCCTTTTCAGCACAATGCATATGCTGCTGCAATGGCAGCTTTTCAGCAGACTGACAATATCTATTCTTTTAATTTGTGTTTCTTTTCTCATGTCATTTTTGTATTTTTGCAAAGTTTATTTCAGTCCACCACCCTTTTCTTACAAACATATAGATAGCAAGGGCCAGAATTTCGACAAGACAGCCAGATAATACACGCAGAGTGTGTGAAGGCCCGATATGAAGCCTACGTACAAGTCGAAGCTACGACAATGCAGAGTCCTGTTGAACGGCTTGACTTTTCTCTACTTCCCTCTCTGTAGTCAATGAGTCGGCTAGTACTCCGACAGTCGAGGGATTTTCTGGCCTGTGTCTCCCTCTAGTGGGTTCCTTTGTCCACGTGAACAGGAGGCGGCTCTATGCAAATCCTAGCCCTCGTTAGGCACACCGATGAGCACCTGATGGATACATGTGTTTGTAATCTGTATTTGGCCTTGCTTGCTTAAAGTTTGGATTGACGAGCAAACTGGCCTTGACCCCGAAGGTGCTAAATGGACAGGTGTCTGGGCGTGTTTAGACCATGGGCTATAGGAAGGAGGAAGTAGGCCTCAGGCATAGCTAGGTGTGAAAGTCTGAGGATTAGTGGCTCTGGGCAAACAGCAGGGAGCCAGACGGGAGGCAGCAGATCTCTGCGAGCGATTGACGTCGCCCTGGACGCCGCTCGCTCGGAAAAGACGATAATTGGGTTATCGCTTCTCGGCCTTTTGGCTAAGATCAAGTGTAGTATCTGTTCTTATCAGTTTAATATCTGATACGTCCCCTATCTGGGGACCATATATTAAATGGATTTTTAGAACAGGGAGATGGAAGAAGAGCTTGCTCTGTCCACTCCACGCATCGACCTGGTATTGCAGTACCTCCAGGACCGGTGCACCCCTTTCTTATGCAGTTTTCTAAAAAACAGATTGAAATGAAAAACTTAACAAGAAGGTTTTTCTGTCTTTTGCTTGCAATGTTGTTTGCTTGTGTTCTTTCTCGTTGAGTTGTTCGCAGTCCTTTTTTTTTTTTTTTTGTTTTGCAATAAACTGGTATTTAACCCCTGTGTGTTTGTGTTTTTCTTGATTTGTGTCAGTTTCTTGGTCTGTGTTTCCATGCTTCCATCCTTTTCAGCACAATGCATATGCTGCTGCAATGGCAGCTTTTCAGCAGACTGACAATATCTATTCTTTTAATTTGTGTTTCTTTTCTCATGTCATTTTTGTATTTTTGCAAAGTTTATTTCAGTCCACCACCCTTTTCTTACAAACATATAGATAGCAAGGGCCAGAATTTCGACAAGACAGCCAGATAATACACGCAGAGTGTGTGAAGGCCCGATATGAAGCCTACGTACAAGTCGAAGCTACGACAATGCAGAGTCCTGTTGAACGGCTTGACTTTTCTCTACTTCCCTCTCTGTAGTCAATGAGTCGGCTAGTACTCCGACAGTCGAGGGATTTTCTGGCCTGTGTCTCCCTCTAGTGGGTTCCTTTGTCCACGTGAACAGGAGGCGGCTCTATGCAAATCCTAGCCCTCGTTAGGCACACCGATGAGCACCTGATGGATACATGTGTTTGTAATCTGTATTTGGCCTTGCTTGCTTAAAGTTTGGATTGACGAGCAAACTGGCCTTGACCCCGAAGGTGCTAAATGGACAGGTGTCTGGGCGTGTTTAGACCATGGGCTATAGGAAGGAGGAAGTAGGCCTCAGGCATAGCTAGGTGTGAAAGTCTGAGGATTAGTGGCTCTGGGCAAACAGCAGGGAGCCAGACGGGAGGCAGCAGATCTCTGCGAGCGATTGACGTCGCCCTGGACGCCGCTCGCTCGGAAAAGACGATAATTGGGTTATCGCTTCTCGGCCTTTTGGCTAAGATCAAGTGTAGTATCTGTTCTTATCAGTTTAATATCTGATACGTCCCCTATCTGGGGACCATATATTAAATGGATTTTTAGAACAGGGAGATGGAAGAAGAGCTTGCTCTGTCCACTCCACGCATCGACCTGGTATTGCAGTACCTCCAGGACCGGTGCACCCCTTTCTTATGCAGTTTTCTAAAAAACAGATTGAAATGAAAAACTTAACAAGAAGGTTTTTCTGTCTTTTGCTTGCAATGTTGTTTGCTTGTGTTCTTTCTCGTTGAGTTGTTCGCAGTCCTTTTTTTTTTTTTTTTGTTTTGCAATAAACTGGTATTTAACCCCTGTGTGTTTGTGTTTTTCTTGATTTGTGTCAGTTTCTTGGTCTGTGTTTCCATGCTTCCATCCTTTTCAGCACAATGCATATGCTGCTGCAATGGCAGCTTTTCAGCAGACTGACAATATCTATTCTTTTAATTTGTGTTTCTTTTCTCATGTCATTTTTGTATTTTTGCAAAGTTTATTTCAGTCCACCACCCTTTTCTTACAAACATATAGATAGCAAGGGCCAGAATTTCGACAAGACAGCCAGATAATACACGCAGAGTGTGTGAAGGCCCGATATGAAGCCTACGTACAAGTCGAAGCTACGACAATGCAGAGTCCTGTTGAACGGCTTGACTTTTCTCTACTTCCCTCTCTGTAGTCAATGAGTCGGCTAGTACTCCGACAGTCGAGGGATTTTCTGGCCTGTGTCTCCCTCTAGTGGGTTCCTTTGTCCACGTGAACAGGAGGCGGCTCTATGCAAATCCTAGCCCTCGTTAGGCACACCGATGAGCACCTGATGGATACATGTGTTTGTAATCTGTATTTGGCCTTGCTTGCTTAAAGTTTGGATTGACGAGCAAACTGGCCTTGACCCCGAAGGTGCTAAATGGACAGGTGTCTGGGCGTGTTTAGACCATGGGCTATAGGAAGGAGGAAGTAGGCCTCAGGCATAGCTAGGTGTGAAAGTCTGAGGATTAGTGGCTCTGGGCAAACAGCAGGGAGCCAGACGGGAGGCAGCAGATCTCTGCGAGCGATTGACGTCGCCCTGGACGCCGCTCGCTCGGAAAAGACGATAATTGGGTTATCGCTTCTCGGCCTTTTGGCTAAGATCAAGTGTAGTATCTGTTCTTATCAGTTTAATATCTGATACGTCCCCTATCTGGGGACCATATATTAAATGGATTTTTAGAACAGGGAGATGGAAGAAGAGCTTGCTCTGTCCACTCCACGCATCGACCTGGTATTGCAGTACCTCCAGGACCGGTGCACCCCTTTCTTATGCAGTTTTCTAAAAAACAGATTGAAATGAAAAACTTAACAAGAAGGTTTTTCTGTCTTTTGCTTGCAATGTTGTTTGCTTGTGTTCTTTCTCGTTGAGTTGTTCGCAGTCCTTTTTTTTTTTTTTTTGTTTTGCAATAAACTGGTATTTAACCCCTGTGTGTTTGTGTTTTTCTTGATTTGTGTCAGTTTCTTGGTCTGTGTTTCCATGCTTCCATCCTTTTCAGCACAATGCATATGCTGCTGCAATGGCAGCTTTTCAGCAGACTGACAATATCTATTCTTTTAATTTGTGTTTCTTTTCTCATGTCATTTTTGTATTTTTGCAAAGTTTATTTCAGTCCACCACCCTTTTCTTACAAACATATAGATAGCAAGGGCCAGAATTTCGACAAGACAGCCAGATAATACACGCAGAGTGTGTGAAGGCCCGATATGAAGCCTACGTACAAGTCGAAGCTACGACAATGCAGAGTCCTGTTGAACGGCTTGACTTTTCTCTACTTCCCTCTCTGTAGTCAATGAGTCGGCTAGTACTCCGACAGTCGAGGGATTTTCTGGCCTGTGTCTCCCTCTAGTGGGTTCCTTTGTCCACGTGAACAGGAGGCGGCTCTATGCAAATCCTAGCCCTCGTTAGGCACACCGATGAGCACCTGATGGATACATGTGTTTGTAATCTGTATTTGGCCTTGCTTGCTTAAAGTTTGGATTGACGAGCAAACTGGCCTTGACCCCGAAGGTGCTAAATGGACAGGTGTCTGGGCGTGTTTAGACCATGGGCTATAGGAAGGAGGAAGTAGGCCTCAGGCATAGCTAGGTGTGAAAGTCTGAGGATTAGTGGCTCTGGGCAAACAGCAGGGAGCCAGACGGGAGGCAGCAGATCTCTGCGAGCGATTGACGTCGCCCTGGACGCCGCTCGCTCGGAAAAGACGATAATTGGGTTATCGCTTCTCGGCCTTTTGGCTAAGATCAAGTGTAGTATCTGTTCTTATCAGTTTAATATCTGATACGTCCCCTATCTGGGGACCATATATTAAATGGATTTTTAGAACAGGGAGATGGAAGAAGAGCTTGCTCTGTCCACTCCACGCATTGACCTGGTATTGCAGTACCTCCAGGACCGGTGCACCCCTTTCTTATGCAGTTTTCTAAAAAACAGATTGAAATGAAAAACTTAACAAGAAGGTTTTTCTGTCTTTTGCTTGCAATGTTGTTTGCTTGTGTTCTTTCTCGTTGAGTTGTTCGCAGTCCTTTTTTTTTTTTTTTTGTTTTGCAATAAACTGGTATTTAACCCCTGTGTGTTTGTGTTTTTCTTGATTTGTGTCAGTTTCTTGGTCTGTGTTTCCATGCTTCCATCCTTTTCAGCACAATGCATATGCTGCTGCAATGGCAGCTTTTCAGCAGACTGACAATATCTATTCTTTTAATTTGTGTTTCTTTTCTCATGTCATTTTTGTATTTTTGCAAAGTTTATTTCAGTCCACCACCCTTTTCTTACAAACATATAGATAGCAAGGGCCAGAATTTCGACAAGACAGCCAGATAATACACGCAGAGTGTGTGAAGGCCCGATATGAAGCCTACGTACAAGTCGAAGCTACGACAATGCAGAGTCCTGTTGAACGGCTTGACTTTTCTCTACTTCCCTCTCTGTAGTCAATGAGTCGGCTAGTACTCCGACAGTCGAGGGATTTTCTGGCCTGTGTCTCCCTCTAGTGGGTTCCTTTGTCCACGTGAACAGGAGGCGGCTCTATGCAAATCCTAGCCCTCGTTAGGCACACCGATGAGCACCTGATGGATACATGTGTTTGTAATCTGTATTTGGCCTTGCTTGCTTAAAGTTTGGATTGACGAGCAAACTGGCCTTGACCCCGAAGGTGCTAAATGGACAGGTGTCTGGGCGTGTTTAGACCATGGGCTATAGGAAGGAGGAAGTAGGCCTCAGGCATAGCTAGGTGTGAAAGTCTGAGGATTAGTGGCTCTGGGCAAACAGCAGGGAGCCAGACGGGAGGCAGCAGATCTCTGCGAGCGATTGACGTCGCCCTGGACGCCGCTCGCTCGGAAAAGACGATAATTGGGTTATCGCTTCTCGGCCTTTTGGCTAAGATCAAGTGTAGTATCTGTTCTTATCAGTTTAATATCTGATACGTCCCCTATCTGGGGACCATATATTAAATGGATTTTTAGAACAGGGAGATGGAAGAAGAGCTTGCTCTGTCCACTCCACGCATCGACCTGGTATTGCAGTACCTCCAGGACCGGTGCACCCCTTTCTTATGCAGTTTTCTAAAAAACAGATTGAAATGAAAAACTTAACAAGAAGGTTTTTCTGTCTTTTGCTTGCAATGTTGTTTGCTTGTGTTCTTTCTCGTTGAGTTGTTCGCAGTCCTTTTTTTTTTTTTTTTGTTTTGCAATAAACTGGTATTTAACCCCTGTGTGTTTGTGTTTTTCTTGATTTGTGTCAGTTTCTTGGTCTGTGTTTCCATGCTTCCATCCTTTTCAGCACAATGCATATGCTGCTGCAATGGCAGCTTTTCAGCAGACTGACAATATCTATTCTTTTAATTTGTGTTTCTTTTCTCATGTCATTTTTGTATTTTTGCAAAGTTTATTTCAGTCCACCACCCTTTTCTTACAAACATATAGATAGCAAGGGCCAGAATTTCGACAAGACAGCCAGATAATACACGCAGAGTGTGTGAAGGCCCGATATGAAGCCTACGTACAAGTCGAAGCTACGACAATGCAGAGTCCTGTTGAACGGCTTGACTTTTCTCTACTTCCCTCTCTGTAGTCAATGAGTCGGCTAGTACTCCGACAGTCGAGGGATTTTCTGGCCTGTGTCTCCCTCTAGTGGGTTCCTTTGTCCACGTGAACAGGAGGCGGCTCTATGCAAATCCTAGCCCTCGTTAGGCACACCGATGAGCACCTGATGGATACATGTGTTTGTAATCTGTATTTGGCCTTGCTTGCTTAAAGTTTGGATTGACGAGCAAACTGGCCTTGACCCCGAAGGTGCTAAATGGACAGGTGTCTGGGCGTGTTTAGACCATGGGCTATAGGAAGGAGGAAGTAGGCCTCAGGCATAGCTAGGTGTGAAAGTCTGAGGATTAGTGGCTCTGGGCAAACAGCAGGGAGCCAGACGGGAGGCAGCAGATCTCTGCGAGCGATTGACGTCGCCCTGGACGCCGCTCGCTCGGAAAAGACGATAATTGGGTTATCGCTTCTCGGCCTTTTGGCTAAGATCAAGTGTAGTATCTGTTCTTATCAGTTTAATATCTGATACGTCCCCTATCTGGGGACCATATATTAAATGGATTTTTAGAACAGGGAGATGGAAGAAGAGCTTGCTCTGTCCACTCCACGCATCGACCTGGTATTGCAGTACCTCCAGGACCGGTGCACCCCTTTCTTATGCAGTTTTCTAAAAAACAGATTGAAATGAAAAACTTAACAAGAAGGTTTTTCTGTCTTTTGCTTGCAATGTTGTTTGCTTGTGTTCTTTCTCGTTGAGTTGTTCGCAGTCCTTTTTTTTTTTTTTTTGTTTTGCAATAAACTGGTATTTAACCCCTGTGTGTTTGTGTTTTTCTTGATTTGTGTCAGTTTCTTGGTCTGTGTTTCCATGCTTCCATCCTTTTCAGCACAATGCATATGCTGCTGCAATGGCAGCTTTTCAGCAGACTGACAATATCTATTCTTTTAATTTGTGTTTCTTTTCTCATGTCATTTTTGTATTTTTGCAAAGTTTATTTCAGTCCACCACCCTTTTCTTACAAACATATAGATAGCAAGGGCCAGAATTTCGACAAGACAGCCAGATAATACACGCAGAGTGTGTGAAGGCCCGATATGAAGCCTACGTACAAGTCGAAGCTACGACAATGCAGAGTCCTGTTGAACGGCTTGACTTTTCTCTACTTCCCTCTCTGTAGTCAATGAGTCGGCTAGTACTCCGACAGTCGAGGGATTTTCTGGCCTGTGTCTCCCTCTAGTGGGTTCCTTTGTCCACGTGAACAGGAGGCGGCTCTATGCAAATCCTAGCCCTCGTTAGGCACACCGATGAGCACCTGATGGATACATGTGTTTGTAATCTGTATTTGGCCTTGCTTGCTTAAAGTTTGGATTGACGAGCAAACTGGCCTTGACCCCGAAGGTGCTAAATGGACAGGTGTCTGGGCGTGTTTAGACCATGGGCTATAGGAAGGAGGAAGTAGGCCTCAGGCATAGCTAGGTGTGAAAGTCTGAGGATTAGTGGCTCTGGGCAAACAGCAGGGAGCCAGACGGGAGGCAGCAGATCTCTGCGAGCGATTGACGTCGCCCTGGACGCCGCTCGCTCGGAAAAGACGATAATTGGGTTATCGCTTCTCGGCCTTTTGGCTAAGATCAAGTGTAGTATCTGTTCTTATCAGTTTAATATCTGATACGTCCCCTATCTGGGGACCATATATTAAATGGATTTTTAGAACAGGGAGATGGAAGAAGAGCTTGCTCTGTCCACTCCACGCATCGACCTGGTATTGCAGTACCTCCAGGACCGGTGCACCCCTTTCTTATGCAGTTTTCTAAAAAACAGATTGAAATGAAAAACTTAACAAGAAGGTTTTTCTGTCTTTTGCTTGCAATGTTGTTTGCTTGTGTTCTTTCTCGTTGAGTTGTTCGCAGTCCTTTTTTTTTTTTTTTTGTTTTGCAATAAACTGGTATTTAACCCCTGTGTGTTTGTGTTTTTCTTGATTTGTGTCAGTTTCTTGGTCTGTGTTTCCATGCTTCCATCCTTTTCAGCACAATGCATATGCTGCTGCAATGGCAGCTTTTCAGCAGACTGACAATATCTATTCTTTTAATTTGTGTTTCTTTTCTCATGTCATTTTTGTATTTTTGCAAAGTTTATTTCAGTCCACCACCCTTTTCTTACAAACATATAGATAGCAAGGGCCAGAATTTCGACAAGACAGCCAGATAATACACGCAGAGTGTGTGAAGGCCCGATATGAAGCCTACGTACAAGTCGAAGCTACGACAATGCAGAGTCCTGTTGAACGGCTTGACTTTTCTCTACTTCCCTCTCTGTAGTCAATGAGTCGGCTAGTACTCCGACAGTCGAGGGATTTTCTGGCCTGTGTCTCCCTCTAGTGGGTTCCTTTGTCCACGTGAACAGGAGGCGGCTCTATGCAAATCCTAGCCCTCGTTAGGCACACCGATGAGCACCTGATGGATACATGTGTTTGTAATCTGTATTTGGCCTTGCTTGCTTAAAGTTTGGATTGACGAGCAAACTGGCCTTGACCCCGAAGGTGCTAAATGGACAGGTGTCTGGGCGTGTTTAGACCATGGGCTATAGGAAGGAGGAAGTAGGCCTCAGGCATAGCTAGGTGTGAAAGTCTGAGGATTAGTGGCTCTGGGCAAACAGCAGGGAGCCAGACGGGAGGCAGCAGATCTCTGCGAGCGATTGACGTCGCCCTGGACGCCGCTCGCTCGGAAAAGACGATAATTGGGTTATCGCTTCTCGGCCTTTTGGCTAAGATCAAGTGTAGTATCTGTTCTTATCAGTTTAATATCTGATACGTCCCCTATCTGGGGACCATATATTAAATGGATTTTTAGAACAGGGAGATGGAAGAAGAGCTTGCTCTGTCCACTCCACGCATCGACCTGGTATTGCAGTACCTCCAGGACCGGTGCACCCCTTTCTTATGCAGTTTTCTAAAAAACAGATTGAAATGAAAAACTTAACAAGAAGGTTTTTCTGTCTTTTGCTTGCAATGTTGTTTGCTTGTGTTCTTTCTCGTTGAGTTGTTCGCAGTCCTTTTTTTTTTTTTTTTGTTTTGCAATAAACTGGTATTTAACCCCTGTGTGTTTGTGTTTTTCTTGATTTGTGTCAGTTTCTTGGTCTGTGTTTCCATGCTTCCATCCTTTTCAGCACAATGCATATGCTGCTGCAATGGCAGCTTTTCAGCAGACTGACAATATCTATTCTTTTAATTTGTGTTTCTTTTCTCATGTCATTTTTGTATTTTTGCAAAGTTTATTTCAGTCCACCACCCTTTTCTTACAAACATATAGATAGCAAGGGCCAGAATTTCGACAAGACAGCCAGATAATACACGCAGAGTGTGTGAAGGCCCGATATGAAGCCTACGTACAAGTCGAAGCTACGACAATGCAGAGTCCTGTTGAACGGCTTGACTTTTCTCTACTTCCCTCTCTGTAGTCAATGAGTCGGCTAGTACTCCGACAGTCGAGGGATTTTCTGGCCTGTGTCTCCCTCTAGTGGGTTCCTTTGTCCACGTGAACAGGAGGCGGCTCTATGCAAATCCTAGCCCTCGTTAGGCACACCGATGAGCACCTGATGGATACATGTGTTTGTAATCTGTATTTGGCCTTGCTTGCTTAAAGTTTGGATTGACGAGCAAACTGGCCTTGACCCCGAAGGTGCTAAATGGACAGGTGTCTGGGCGTGTTTAGACCATGGGCTATAGGAAGGAGGAAGTAGGCCTCAGGCATAGCTAGGTGTGAAAGTCTGAGGATTAGTGGCTCTGGGCAAACAGCAGGGAGCCAGACGGGAGGCAGCAGATCTCTGCGAGCGATTGACGTCGCCCTGGACGCCGCTCGCTCGGAAAAGACGATAATTGGGTTATCGCTTCTCGGCCTTTTGGCTAAGATCAAGTGTAGTATCTGTTCTTATCAGTTTAATATCTGATACGTCCCCTATCTGGGGACCATATATTAAATGGATTTTTAGAACAGGGAGATGGAAGAAGAGCTTGCTCTGTCCACTCCACGCATCGACCTGGTATTGCAGTACCTCCAGGACCGGTGCACCCCTTTCTTATGCAGTTTTCTAAAAAACAGATTGAAATGAAAAACTTAACAAGAAGGTTTTTCTGTCTTTTGCTTGCAATGTTGTTTGCTTGTGTTCTTTCTCGTTGAGTTGTTCGCAGTCCTTTTTTTTTTTTTTTTGTTTTGCAATAAACTGGTATTTAACCCCTGTGTGTTTGTGTTTTTCTTGATTTGTGTCAGTTTCTTGGTCTGTGTTTCCATGCTTCCATCCTTTTCAGCACAATGCATATGCTGCTGCAATGGCAGCTTTTCAGCAGACTGACAATATCTATTCTTTTAATTTGTGTTTCTTTTCTCATGTCATTTTTGTATTTTTGCAAAGTTTATTTCAGTCCACCACCCTTTTCTTACAAACATATAGATAGCAAGGGCCAGAATTTCGACAAGACAGCCAGATAATACACGCAGAGTGTGTGAAGGCCCGATATGAAGCCTACGTACAAGTCGAAGCTACGACAATGCAGAGTCCTGTTGAACGGCTTGACTTTTCTCTACTTCCCTCTCTGTAGTCAATGAGTCGGCTAGTACTCCGACAGTCGAGGGATTTTCTGGCCTGTGTCTCCCTCTAGTGGGTTCCTTTGTCCACGTGAACAGGAGGCGGCTCTATGCAAATCCTAGCCCTCGTTAGGCACACCGATGAGCACCTGATGGATACATGTGTTTGTAATCTGTATTTGGCCTTGCTTGCTTAAAGTTTGGATTGACGAGCAAACTGGCCTTGACCCCGAAGGTGCTAAATGGACAGGTGTCTGGGCGTGTTTAGACCATGGGCTATAGGAAGGAGGAAGTAGGCCTCAGGCATAGCTAGGTGTGAAAGTCTGAGGATTAGTGGCTCTGGGCAAACAGCAGGGAGCCAGACGGGAGGCAGCAGATCTCTGCGAGCGATTGACGTCGCCCTGGACGCCGCTCGCTCGGAAAAGACGATAATTGGGTTATCGCTTCTCGGCCTTTTGGCTAAGATCAAGTGTAGTATCTGTTCTTATCAGTTTAATATCTGATACGTCCCCTATCTGGGGACCATATATTAAATGGATTTTTAGAACAGGGAGATGGAAGAAGAGCTTGCTCTGTCCACTCCACGCATCGACCTGGTATTGCAGTACCTCCAGGACCGGTGCACCCCTTTCTTATGCAGTTTTCTAAAAAACAGATTGAAATGAAAAACTTAACAAGAAGGTTTTTCTGTCTTTTGCTTGCAATGTTGTTTGCTTGTGTTCTTTCTCGTTGAGTTGTTCGCAGTCCTTTTTTTTTTTTTTTTGTTTTGCAATAAACTGGTATTTAACCCCTGTGTGTTTGTGTTTTTCTTGATTTGTGTCAGTTTCTTGGTCTGTGTTTCCATGCTTCCATCCTTTTCAGCACAATGCATATGCTGCTGCAATGGCAGCTTTTCAGCAGACTGACAATATCTATTCTTTTAATTTGTGTTTCTTTTCTCATGTCATTTTTGTATTTTTGCAAAGTTTATTTCAGTCCACCACCCTTTTCTTACAAACATATAGATAGCAAGGGCCAGAATTTCGACAAGACAGCCAGATAATACACGCAGAGTGTGTGAAGGCCCGATATGAAGCCTACGTACAAGTCGAAGCTACGACAATGCAGAGTCCTGTTGAACGGCTTGACTTTTCTCTACTTCCCTCTCTGTAGTCAATGAGTCGGCTAGTACTCCGACAGTCGAGGGATTTTCTGGCCTGTGTCTCCCTCTAGTGGGTTCCTTTGTCCACGTGAACAGGAGGCGGCTCTATGCAAATCCTAGCCCTCGTTAGGCACACCGATGAGCACCTGATGGATACATGTGTTTGTAATCTGTATTTGGCCTTGCTTGCTTAAAGTTTGGATTGACGAGCAAACTGGCCTTGACCCCGAAGGTGCTAAATGGACAGGTGTCTGGGCGTGTTTAGACCATGGGCTATAGGAAGGAGGAAGTAGGCCTCAGGCATAGCTAGGTGTGAAAGTCTGAGGATTAGTGGCTCTGGGCAAACAGCAGGGAGCCAGACGGGAGGCAGCAGATCTCTGCGAGCGATTGACGTCGCCCTGGACGCCGCTCGCTCGGAAAAGACGATAATTGGGTTATCGCTTCTCGGCCTTTTGGCTAAGATCAAGTGTAGTATCTGTTCTTATCAGTTTAATATCTGATACGTCCCCTATCTGGGGACCATATATTAAATGGATTTTTAGAACAGGGAGATGGAAGAAGAGCTTGCTCTGTCCACTCCACGCATCGACCTGGTATTGCAGTACCTCCAGGACCGGTGCACCCCTTTCTTATGCAGTTTTCTAAAAAACAGATTGAAATGAAAAACTTAACAAGAAGGTTTTTCTGTCTTTTGCTTGCAATGTTGTTTGCTTGTGTTCTTTCTCGTTGAGTTGTTCGCAGTCCTTTTTTTTTTTTTTTTGTTTTGCAATAAACTGGTATTTAACCCCTGTGTGTTTGTGTTTTTCTTGATTTGTGTCAGTTTCTTGGTCTGTGTTTCCATGCTTCCATCCTTTTCAGCACAATGCATATGCTGCTGCAATGGCAGCTTTTCAGCAGACTGACAATATCTATTCTTTTAATTTGTGTTTCTTTTCTCATGTCATTTTTGTATTTTTGCAAAGTTTATTTCAGTCCACCACCCTTTTCTTACAAACATATAGATAGCAAGGGCCAGAATTTCGACAAGACAGCCAGATAATACACGCAGAGTGTGTGAAGGCCCGATATGAAGCCTACGTACAAGTCGAAGCTACGACAATGCAGAGTCCTGTTGAACGGCTTGACTTTTCTCTACTTCCCTCTCTGTAGTCAATGAGTCGGCTAGTACTCCGACAGTCGAGGGATTTTCTGGCCTGTGTCTCCCTCTAGTGGGTTCCTTTGTCCACGTGAACAGGAGGCGGCTCTATGCAAATCCTAGCCCTCGTTAGGCACACCGATGAGCACCTGATGGATACATGTGTTTGTAATCTGTATTTGGCCTTGCTTGCTTAAAGTTTGGATTGACGAGCAAACTGGCCTTGACCCCGAAGGTGCTAAATGGACAGGTGTCTGGGCGTGTTTAGACCATGGGCTATAGGAAGGAGGAAGTAGGCCTCAGGCATAGCTAGGTGTGAAAGTCTGAGGATTAGTGGCTCTGGGCAAACAGCAGGGAGCCAGACGGGAGGCAGCAGATCTCTGCGAGCGATTGACGTCGCCCTGGACGCCGCTCGCTCGGAAAAGACGATAATTGGGTTATCGCTTCTCGGCCTTTTGGCTAAGATCAAGTGTAGTATCTGTTCTTATCAGTTTAATATCTGATACGTCCCCTATCTGGGGACCATATATTAAATGGATTTTTAGAACAGGGAGATGGAAGAAGAGCTTGCTCTGTCCACTCCACGCATCGACCTGGTATTGCAGTACCTCCAGGACCGGTGCACCCCTTTCTTATGCAGTTTTCTAAAAAACAGATTGAAATGAAAAACTTAACAAGAAGGTTTTTCTGTCTTTTGCTTGCAATGTTGTTTGCTTGTGTTCTTTCTCGTTGAGTTGTTCGCAGTCCTTTTTTTTTTTTTTTTGTTTTGCAATAAACTGGTATTTAACCCCTGTGTGTTTGTGTTTTTCTTGATTTGTGTCAGTTTCTTGGTCTGTGTTTCCATGCTTCCATCCTTTTCAGCACAATGCATATGCTGCTGCAATGGCAGCTTTTCAGCAGACTGACAATATCTATTCTTTTAATTTGTGTTTCTTTTCTCATGTCATTTTTGTATTTTTGCAAAGTTTATTTCAGTCCACCACCCTTTTCTTACAAACATATAGATAGCAAGGGCCAGAATTTCGACAAGACAGCCAGATAATACACGCAGAGTGTGTGAAGGCCCGATATGAAGCCTACGTACAAGTCGAAGCTACGACAATGCAGAGTCCTGTTGAACGGCTTGACTTTTCTCTACTTCCCTCTCTGTAGTCAATGAGTCGGCTAGTACTCCGACAGTCGAGGGATTTTCTGGCCTGTGTCTCCCTCTAGTGGGTTCCTTTGTCCACGTGAACAGGAGGCGGCTCTATGCAAATCCTAGCCCTCGTTAGGCACACCGATGAGCACCTGATGGATACATGTGTTTGTAATCTGTATTTGGCCTTGCTTGCTTAAAGTTTGGATTGACGAGCAAACTGGCCTTGACCCCGAAGGTGCTAAATGGACAGGTGTCTGGGCGTGTTTAGACCATGGGCTATAGGAAGGAGGAAGTAGGCCTCAGGCATAGCTAGGTGTGAAAGTCTGAGGATTAGTGGCTCTGGGCAAACAGCAGGGAGCCAGACGGGAGGCAGCAGATCTCTGCGAGCGATTGACGTCGCCCTGGACGCCGCTCGCTCGGAAAAGACGATAATTGGGTTATCGCTTCTCGGCCTTTTGGCTAAGATCAAGTGTAGTATCTGTTCTTATCAGTTTAATATCTGATACGTCCCCTATCTGGGGACCATATATTAAATGGATTTTTAGAACAGGGAGATGGAAGAAGAGCTTGCTCTGTCCACTCCACGCATCGACCTGGTATTGCAGTACCTCCAGGACCGGTGCACCCCTTTCTTATGCAGTTTTCTAAAAAACAGATTGAAATGAAAAACTTAACAAGAAGGTTTTTCTGTCTTTTGCTTGCAATGTTGTTTGCTTGTGTTCTTTCTCGTTGAGTTGTTCGCAGTCCTTTTTTTTTTTTTTTTGTTTTGCAATAAACTGGTATTTAACCCCTGTGTGTTTGTGTTTTTCTTGATTTGTGTCAGTTTCTTGGTCTGTGTTTCCATGCTTCCATCCTTTTCAGCACAATGCATATGCTGCTGCAATGGCAGCTTTTCAGCAGACTGACAATATCTATTCTTTTAATTTGTGTTTCTTTTCTCATGTCATTTTTGTATTTTTGCAAAGTTTATTTCAGTCCACCACCCTTTTCTTACAAACATATAGATAGCAAGGGCCAGAATTTCGACAAGACAGCCAGATAATACACGCAGAGTGTGTGAAGGCCCGATATGAAGCCTACGTACAAGTCGAAGCTACGACAATGCAGAGTCCTGTTGAACGGCTTGACTTTTCTCTACTTCCCTCTCTGTAGTCAATGAGTCGGCTAGTACTCCGACAGTCGAGGGATTTTCTGGCCTGTGTCTCCCTCTAGTGGGTTCCTTTGTCCACGTGAACAGGAGGCGGCTCTATGCAAATCCTAGCCCTCGTTAGGCACACCGATGAGCACCTGATGGATACATGTGTTTGTAATCTGTATTTGGCCTTGCTTGCTTAAAGTTTGGATTGACGAGCAAACTGGCCTTGACCCCGAAGGTGCTAAATGGACAGGTGTCTGGGCGTGTTTAGACCATGGGCTATAGGAAGGAGGAAGTAGGCCTCAGGCATAGCTAGGTGTGAAAGTCTGAGGATTAGTGGCTCTGGGCAAACAGCAGGGAGCCAGACGGGAGGCAGCAGATCTCTGCGAGCGATTGACGTCGCCCTGGACGCCGCTCGCTCGGAAAAGACGATAATTGGGTTATCGCTTCTCGGCCTTTTGGCTAAGATCAAGTGTAGTATCTGTTCTTATCAGTTTAATATCTGATACGTCCCCTATCTGGGGACCATATATTAAATGGATTTTTAGAACAGGGAGATGGAAGAAGAGCTTGCTCTGTCCACTCCACGCATCGACCTGGTATTGCAGTACCTCCAGGACCGGTGCACCCCTTTCTTATGCAGTTTTCTAAAAAACAGATTGAAATGAAAAACTTAACAAGAAGGTTTTTCTGTCTTTTGCTTGCAATGTTGTTTGCTTGTGTTCTTTCTCGTTGAGTTGTTCGCAGTCCTTTTTTTTTTTTTTTTGTTTTGCAATAAACTGGTATTTAACCCCTGTGTGTTTGTGTTTTTCTTGATTTGTGTCAGTTTCTTGGTCTGTGTTTCCATGCTTCCATCCTTTTCAGCACAATGCATATGCTGCTGCAATGGCAGCTTTTCAGCAGACTGACAATATCTATTCTTTTAATTTGTGTTTCTTTTCTCATGTCATTTTTGTATTTTTGCAAAGTTTATTTCAGTCCACCACCCTTTTCTTACAAACATATAGATAGCAAGGGCCAGAATTTCGACAAGACAGCCAGATAATACACGCAGAGTGTGTGAAGGCCCGATATGAAGCCTACGTACAAGTCGAAGCTACGACAATGCAGAGTCCTGTTGAACGGCTTGACTTTTCTCTACTTCCCTCTCTGTAGTCAATGAGTCGGCTAGTACTCCGACAGTCGAGGGATTTTCTGGCCTGTGTCTCCCTCTAGTGGGTTCCTTTGTCCACGTGAACAGGAGGCGGCTCTATGCAAATCCTAGCCCTCGTTAGGCACACCGATGAGCACCTGATGGATACATGTGTTTGTAATCTGTATTTGGCCTTGCTTGCTTAAAGTTTGGATTGACGAGCAAACTGGCCTTGACCCCGAAGGTGCTAAATGGACAGGTGTCTGGGCGTGTTTAGACCATGGGCTATAGGAAGGAGGAAGTAGGCCTCAGGCATAGCTAGGTGTGAAAGTCTGAGGATTAGTGGCTCTGGGCAAACAGCAGGGAGCCAGACGGGAGGCAGCAGATCTCTGCGAGCGATTGACGTCGCCCTGGACGCCGCTCGCTCGGAAAAGACGATAATTGGGTTATCGCTTCTCGGCCTTTTGGCTAAGATCAAGTGTAGTATCTGTTCTTATCAGTTTAATATCTGATACGTCCCCTATCTGGGGACCATATATTAAATGGATTTTTAGAACAGGGAGATGGAAGAAGAGCTTGCTCTGTCCACTCCACGCATCGACCTGGTATTGCAGTACCTCCAGGACCGGTGCACCCCTTTCTTATGCAGTTTTCTAAAAAACAGATTGAAATGAAAAACTTAACAAGAAGGTTTTTCTGTCTTTTGCTTGCAATGTTGTTTGCTTGTGTTCTTTCTCGTTGAGTTGTTCGCAGTCCTTTTTTTTTTTTTTTTGTTTTGCAATAAACTGGTATTTAACCCCTGTGTGTTTGTGTTTTTCTTGATTTGTGTCAGTTTCTTGGTCTGTGTTTCCATGCTTCCATCCTTTTCAGCACAATGCATATGCTGCTGCAATGGCAGCTTTTCAGCAGACTGACAATATCTATTCTTTTAATTTGTGTTTCTTTTCTCATGTCATTTTTGTATTTTTGCAAAGTTTATTTCAGTCCACCACCCTTTTCTTACAAACATATAGATAGCAAGGGCCAGAATTTCGACAAGACAGCCAGATAATACACGCAGAGTGTGTGAAGGCCCGATATGAAGCCTACGTACAAGTCGAAGCTACGACAATGCAGAGTCCTGTTGAACGGCTTGACTTTTCTCTACTTCCCTCTCTGTAGTCAATGAGTCGGCTAGTACTCCGACAGTCGAGGGATTTTCTGGCCTGTGTCTCCCTCTAGTGGGTTCCTTTGTCCACGTGAACAGGAGGCGGCTCTATGCAAATCCTAGCCCTCGTTAGGCACACCGATGAGCACCTGATGGATACATGTGTTTGTAATCTGTATTTGGCCTTGCTTGCTTAAAGTTTGGATTGACGAGCAAACTGGCCTTGACCCCGAAGGTGCTAAATGGACAGGTGTCTGGGCGTGTTTAGACCATGGGCTATAGGAAGGAGGAAGTAGGCCTCAGGCATAGCTAGGTGTGAAAGTCTGAGGATTAGTGGCTCTGGGCAAACAGCAGGGAGCCAGACGGGAGGCAGCAGATCTCTGCGAGCGATTGACGTCGCCCTGGACGCCGCTCGCTCGGAAAAGACGATAATTGGGTTATCGCTTCTCGGCCTTTTGGCTAAGATCAAGTGTAGTATCTGTTCTTATCAGTTTAATATCTGATACGTCCCCTATCTGGGGACCATATATTAAATGGATTTTTAGAACAGGGAGATGGAAGAAGAGCTTGCTCTGTCCACTCCACGCATCGACCTGGTATTGCAGTACCTCCAGGACCGGTGCACCCCTTTCTTATGCAGTTTTCTAAAAAACAGATTGAAATGAAAAACTTAACAAGAAGGTTTTTCTGTCTTTTGCTTGCAATGTTGTTTGCTTGTGTTCTTTCTCGTTGAGTTGTTCGCAGTCCTTTTTTTTTTTTTTTTGTTTTGCAATAAACTGGTATTTAACCCCTGTGTGTTTGTGTTTTTCTTGATTTGTGTCAGTTTCTTGGTCTGTGTTTCCATGCTTCCATCCTTTTCAGCACAATGCATATGCTGCTGCAATGGCAGCTTTTCAGCAGACTGACAATATCTATTCTTTTAATTTGTGTTTCTTTTCTCATGTCATTTTTGTATTTTTGCAAAGTTTATTTCAGTCCACCACCCTTTTCTTACAAACATATAGATAGCAAGGGCCAGAATTTCGACAAGACAGCCAGATAATACACGCAGAGTGTGTGAAGGCCCGATATGAAGCCTACGTACAAGTCGAAGCTACGACAATGCAGAGTCCTGTTGAACGGCTTGACTTTTCTCTACTTCCCTCTCTGTAGTCAATGAGTCGGCTAGTACTCCGACAGTCGAGGGATTTTCTGGCCTGTGTCTCCCTCTAGTGGGTTCCTTTGTCCACGTGAACAGGAGGCGGCTCTATGCAAATCCTAGCCCTCGTTAGGCACACCGATGAGCACCTGATGGATACATGTGTTTGTAATCTGTATTTGGCCTTGCTTGCTTAAAGTTTGGATTGACGAGCAAACTGGCCTTGACCCCGAAGGTGCTAAATGGACAGGTGTCTGGGCGTGTTTAGACCATGGGCTATAGGAAGGAGGAAGTAGGCCTCAGGCATAGCTAGGTGTGAAAGTCTGAGGATTAGTGGCTCTGGGCAAACAGCAGGGAGCCAGACGGGAGGCAGCAGATCTCTGCGAGCGATTGACGTCGCCCTGGACGCCGCTCGCTCGGAAAAGACGATAATTGGGTTATCGCTTCTCGGCCTTTTGGCTAAGATCAAGTGTAGTATCTGTTCTTATCAGTTTAATATCTGATACGTCCCCTATCTGGGGACCATATATTAAATGGATTTTTAGAACAGGGAGATGGAAGAAGAGCTTGCTCTGTCCACTCCACGCATCGACCTGGTATTGCAGTACCTCCAGGACCGGTGCACCCCTTTCTTATGCAGTTTTCTAAAAAACAGATTGAAATGAAAAACTTAACAAGAAGGTTTTTCTGTCTTTTGCTTGCAATGTTGTTTGCTTGTGTTCTTTCTCGTTGAGTTGTTCGCAGTCCTTTTTTTTTTTTTTTTGTTTTGCAATAAACTGGTATTTAACCCCTGTGTGTTTGTGTTTTTCTTGATTTGTGTCAGTTTCTTGGTCTGTGTTTCCATGCTTCCATCCTTTTCAGCACAATGCATATGCTGCTGCAATGGCAGCTTTTCAGCAGACTGACAATATCTATTCTTTTAATTTGTGTTTCTTTTCTCATGTCATTTTTGTATTTTTGCAAAGTTTATTTCAGTCCACCACCCTTTTCTTACAAACATATAGATAGCAAGGGCCAGAATTTCGACAAGACAGCCAGATAATACACGCAGAGTGTGTGAAGGCCCGATATGAAGCCTACGTACAAGTCGAAGCTACGACAATGCAGAGTCCTGTTGAACGGCTTGACTTTTCTCTACTTCCCTCTCTGTAGTCAATGAGTCGGCTAGTACTCCGACAGTCGAGGGATTTTCTGGCCTGTGTCTCCCTCTAGTGGGTTCCTTTGTCCACGTGAACAGGAGGCGGCTCTATGCAAATCCTAGCCCTCGTTAGGCACACCGATGAGCACCTGATGGATACATGTGTTTGTAATCTGTATTTGGCCTTGCTTGCTTAAAGTTTGGATTGACGAGCAAACTGGCCTTGACCCCGAAGGTGCTAAATGGACAGGTGTCTGGGCGTGTTTAGACCATGGGCTATAGGAAGGAGGAAGTAGGCCTCAGGCATAGCTAGGTGTGAAAGTCTGAGGATTAGTGGCTCTGGGCAAACAGCAGGGAGCCAGACGGGAGGCAGCAGATCTCTGCGAGCGATTGACGTCGCCCTGGACGCCGCTCGCATCGGAAAAGACGATAATTGGGTTATCGCTTCTCGGCCTTTTGGCTAAGATCAAGTGTAGTATCTGTTCTTATCAGTTTAATATCTGATACGTCCCCTATCTGGGGACCATATATTAAATGGATTTTTAGAACAGGGAGATGGAAGAAGAGCTTGCTCTGTCCACTCCACGCATCGACCTGGTATTGCAGTACCTCCAGGACCGGTGCACCCCTTTCTTATGCAGTTTTCTAAAAAACAGATTGAAATGAAAAACTTAACAAGAAGGTTTTTCTGTCTTTTGCTTGCAATGTTGTTTGCTTGTGTTCTTTCTCGTTGAGTTGTTCGCAGTCCTTTTTTTTTTTTTTTTGTTTTGCAATAAACTGGTATTTAACCCCTGTGTGTTTGTGTTTTTCTTGATTTGTGTCAGTTTCTTGGTCTGTGTTTCCATGCTTCCATCCTTTTCAGCACAATGCATATGCTGCTGCAATGGCAGCTTTTCAGCAGACTGACAATATCTATTCTTTTAATTTGTGTTTCTTTTCTCATGTCATTTTTGTATTTTTGCAAAGTTTATTTCAGTCCACCACCCTTTTCTTACAAACATATAGATAGCAAGGGCCAGAATTTCGACAAGACAGCCAGATAATACACGCAGAGTGTGTGAAGGCCCGATATGAAGCCTACGTACAAGTCGAAGCTACGACAATGCAGAGTCCTGTTGAACGGCTTGACTTTTCTCTACTTCCCTCTCTGTAGTCAATGAGTCGGCTAGTACTCCGACAGTCGAGGGATTTTCTGGCCTGTGTCTCCCTCTAGTGGGTTCCTTTGTCCACGTGAACAGGAGGCGGCTCTATGCAAATCCTAGCCCTCGTTAGGCACACCGATGAGCACCTGATGGATACATGTGTTTGTAATCTGTATTTGGCCTTGCTTGCTTAAAGTTTGGATTGACGAGCAAACTGGCCTTGACCCCGAAGGTGCTAAATGGACAGGTGTCTGGGCGTGTTTAGACCATGGGCTATAGGAAGGAGGAAGTAGGCCTCAGGCATAGCTAGGTGTGAAAGTCTGAGGATTAGTGGCTCTGGGCAAACAGCAGGGAGCCAGACGGGAGGCAGCAGATCTCTGCGAGCGATTGACGTCGCCCTGGACGCCGCTCGCTCGGAAAAGACGATAATTGGGTTATCGCTTCTCGGCCTTTTGGCTAAGATCAAGTGTAGTATCTGTTCTTATCAGTTTAATATCTGATACGTCCCCTATCTGGGGACCATATATTAAATGGATTTTTAGAACAGGGAGATGGAAGAAGAGCTTGCTCTGTCCACTCCACGCATCGACCTGGTATTGCAGTACCTCCAGGACCGGTGCACCCCTTTCTTATGCAGTTTTCTAAAAAACAGATTGAAATGAAAAACTTAACAAGAAGGTTTTTCTGTCTTTTGCTTGCAATGTTGTTTGCTTGTGTTCTTTCTCGTTGAGTTGTTCGCAGTCCTTTTTTTTTTTTTTTTGTTTTGCAATAAACTGGTATTTAACCCCTGTGTGTTTGTGTTTTTCTTGATTTGTGTCAGTTTCTTGGTCTGTGTTTCCATGCTTCCATCCTTTTCAGCACAATGCATATGCTGCTGCAATGGCAGCTTTTCAGCAGACTGACAATATCTATTCTTTTAATTTGTGTTTCTTTTCTCATGTCATTTTTGTATTTTTGCAAAGTTTATTTCAGTCCACCACCCTTTTCTTACAAACATATAGATAGCAAGGGCCAGAATTTCGACAAGACAGCCAGATAATACACGCAGAGTGTGTGAAGGCCCGATATGAAGCCTACGTACAAGTCGAAGCTACGACAATGCAGAGTCCTGTTGAACGGCTTGACTTTTCTCTACTTCCCTCTCTGTAGTCAATGAGTCGGCTAGTACTCCGACAGTCGAGGGATTTTCTGGCCTGTGTCTCCCTCTAGTGGGTTCCTTTGTCCACGTGAACAGGAGGCGGCTCTATGCAAATCCTAGCCCTCGTTAGGCACACCGATGAGCACCTGATGGATACATGTGTTTGTAATCTGTATTTGGCCTTGCTTGCTTAAAGTTTGGATTGACGAGCAAACTGGCCTTGACCCCGAAGGTGCTAAATGGACAGGTGTCTGGGCGTGTTTAGACCATGGGCTATAGGAAGGAGGAAGTAGGCCTCAGGCATAGCTAGGTGTGAAAGTCTGAGGATTAGTGGCTCTGGGCAAACAGCAGGGAGCCAGACGGGAGGCAGCAGATCTCTGCGAGCGATTGACGTCGCCCTGGACGCCGCTCGCTCGGAAAAGACGATAATTGGGTTATCGCTTCTCGGCCTTTTGGCTAAGATCAAGTGTAGTATCTGTTCTTATCAGTTTAATATCTGATACGTCCCCTATCTGGGGACCATATATTAAATGGATTTTTAGAACAGGGAGATGGAAGAAGAGCTTGCTCTGTCCACTCCACGCATCGACCTGGTATTGCAGTACCTCCAGGACCGGTGCACCCCTTTCTTATGCAGTTTTCTAAAAAACAGATTGAAATGAAAAACTTAACAAGAAGGTTTTTCTGTCTTTTGCTTGCAATGTTGTTTGCTTGTGTTCTTTCTCGTTGAGTTGTTCGCAGTCCTTTTTTTTTTTTTTTTGTTTTGCAATAAACTGGTATTTAACCCCTGTGTGTTTGTGTTTTTCTTGATTTGTGTCAGTTTCTTGGTCTGTGTTTCCATGCTTCCATCCTTTTCAGCACAATGCATATGCTGCTGCAATGGCAGCTTTTCAGCAGACTGACAATATCTATTCTTTTAATTTGTGTTTCTTTTCTCATGTCATTTTTGTATTTTTGCAAAGTTTATTTCAGTCCACCACCCTTTTCTTACAAACATATAGATAGCAAGGGCCAGAATTTCGACAAGACAGCCAGATAATACACGCAGAGTGTGTGAAGGCCCGATATGAAGCCTACGTACAAGTCGAAGCTACGACAATGCAGAGTCCTGTTGAACGGCTTGACTTTTCTCTACTTCCCTCTCTGTAGTCAATGAGTCGGCTAGTACTCCGACAGTCGAGGGATTTTCTGGCCTGTGTCTCCCTCTAGTGGGTTCCTTTGTCCACGTGAACAGGAGGCGGCTCTATGCAAATCCTAGCCCTCGTTAGGCACACCGATGAGCACCTGATGGATACATGTGTTTGTAATCTGTATTTGGCCTTGCTTGCTTAAAGTTTGGATTGACGAGCAAACTGGCCTTGACCCCGAAGGTGCTAAATGGACAGGTGTCTGGGCGTGTTTAGACCATGGGCTATAGGAAGGAGGAAGTAGGCCTCAGGCATAGCTAGGTGTGAAAGTCTGAGGATTAGTGGCTCTGGGCAAACAGCAGGGAGCCAGACGGGAGGCAGCAGATCTCTGCGAGCGATTGACGTCGCCCTGGACGCCGCTCGCTCGGAAAAGACGATAATTGGGTTATCGCTTCTCGGCCTTTTGGCTAAGATCAAGTGTAGTATCTGTTCTTATCAGTTTAATATCTGATACGTCCCCTATCTGGGGACCATATATTAAATGGATTTTTAGAACAGGGAGATGGAAGAAGAGCTTGCTCTGTCCACTCCACGCATCGACCTGGTATTGCAGTACCTCCAGGACCGGTGCACCCCTTTCTTATGCAGTTTTCTAAAAAACAGATTGAAATGAAAAACTTAACAAGAAGGTTTTTCTGTCTTTTGCTTGCAATGTTGTTTGCTTGTGTTCTTTCTCGTTGAGTTGTTCGCAGTCCTTTTTTTTTTTTTTTTGTTTTGCAATAAACTGGTATTTAACCCCTGTGTGTTTGTGTTTTTCTTGATTTGTGTCAGTTTCTTGGTCTGTGTTTCCATGCTTCCATCCTTTTCAGCACAATGCATATGCTGCTGCAATGGCAGCTTTTCAGCAGACTGACAATATCTATTCTTTTAATTTGTGTTTCTTTTCTCATGTCATTTTTGTATTTTTGCAAAGTTTATTTCAGTCCACCACCCTTTTCTTACAAACATATAGATAGCAAGGGCCAGAATTTCGACAAGACAGCCAGATAATACACGCAGAGTGTGTGAAGGCCCGATATGAAGCCTACGTACAAGTCGAAGCTACGACAATGCAGAGTCCTGTTGAACGGCTTGACTTTTCTCTACTTCCCTCTCTGTAGTCAATGAGTCGGCTAGTACTCCGACAGTCGAGGGATTTTCTGGCCTGTGTCTCCCTCTAGTGGGTTCCTTTGTCCACGTGAACAGGAGGCGGCTCTATGCAAATCCTAGCCCTCGTTAGGCACACCGATGAGCACCTGATGGATACATGTGTTTGTAATCTGTATTTGGCCTTGCTTGCTTAAAGTTTGGATTGACGAGCAAACTGGCCTTGACCCCGAAGGTGCTAAATGGACAGGTGTCTGGGCGTGTTTAGACCATGGGCTATAGGAAGGAGGAAGTAGGCCTCAGGCATAGCTAGGTGTGAAAGTCTGAGGATTAGTGGCTCTGGGCAAACAGCAGGGAGCCAGACGGGAGGCAGCAGATCTCTGCGAGCGATTGACGTCGCCCTGGACGCCGCTCGCTCGGAAAAGACGATAATTGGGTTATCGCTTCTCGGCCTTTTGGCTAAGATCAAGTGTAGTATCTGTTCTTATCAGTTTAATATCTGATACGTCCCCTATCTGGGGACCATATATTAAATGGATTTTTAGAACAGGGAGATGGAAGAAGAGCTTGCTCTGTCCACTCCACGCATCGACCTGGTATTGCAGTACCTCCAGGACCGGTGCACCCCTTTCTTATGCAGTTTTCTAAAAAACAGATTGAAATGAAAAACTTAACAAGAAGGTTTTTCTGTCTTTTGCTTGCAATGTTGTTTGCTTGTGTTCTTTCTCGTTGAGTTGTTCGCAGTCCTTTTTTTTTTTTTTTTGTTTTGCAATAAACTGGTATTTAACCCCTGTGTGTTTGTGTTTTTCTTGATTTGTGTCAGTTTCTTGGTCTGTGTTTCCATGCTTCCATCCTTTTCAGCACAATGCATATGCTGCTGCAATGGCAGCTTTTCAGCAGACTGACAATATCTATTCTTTTAATTTGTGTTTCTTTTCTCATGTCATTTTTGTATTTTTGCAAAGTTTATTTCAGTCCACCACCCTTTTCTTACAAACATATAGATAGCAAGGGCCAGAATTTCGACAAGACAGCCAGATAATACACGCAGAGTGTGTGAAGGCCCGATATGAAGCCTACGTACAAGTCGAAGCTACGACAATGCAGAGTCCTGTTGAACGGCTTGACTTTTCTCTACTTCCCTCTCTGTAGTCAATGAGTCGGCTAGTACTCCGACAGTCGAGGGATTTTCTGGCCTGTGTCTCCCTCTAGTGGGTTCCTTTGTCCACGTGAACAGGAGGCGGCTCTATGCAAATCCTAGCCCTCGTTAGGCACACCGATGAGCACCTGATGGATACATGTGTTTGTAATCTGTATTTGGCCTTGCTTGCTTAAAGTTTGGATTGACGAGCAAACTGGCCTTGACCCCGAAGGTGCTAAATGGACAGGTGTCTGGGCGTGTTTAGACCATGGGCTATAGGAAGGAGGAAGTAGGCCTCAGGCATAGCTAGGTGTGAAAGTCTGAGGATTAGTGGCTCTGGGCAAACAGCAGGGAGCCAGACGGGAGGCAGCAGATCTCTGCGAGCGATTGACGTCGCCCTGGACGCCGCTCGCTCGGAAAAGACGATAATTGGGTTATCGCTTCTCGGCCTTTTGGCTAAGATCAAGTGTAGTATCTGTTCTTATCAGTTTAATATCTGATACGTCCCCTATCTGGGGACCATATATTAAATGGATTTTTAGAACAGGGAGATGGAAGAAGAGCTTGCTCTGTCCACTCCACGCATCGACCTGGTATTGCAGTACCTCCAGGACCGGTGCACCCCTTTCTTATGCAGTTTTCTAAAAAACAGATTGAAATGAAAAACTTAACAAGAAGGTTTTTCTGTCTTTTGCTTGCAATGTTGTTTGCTTGTGTTCTTTCTCGTTGAGTTGTTCGCAGTCCTTTTTTTTTTTTTTTTGTTTTGCAATAAACTGGTATTTAACCCCTGTGTGTTTGTGTTTTTCTTGATTTGTGTCAGTTTCTTGGTCTGTGTTTCCATGCTTCCATCCTTTTCAGCACAATGCATATGCTGCTGCAATGGCAGCTTTTCAGCAGACTGACAATATCTATTCTTTTAATTTGTGTTTCTTTTCTCATGTCATTTTTGTATTTTTGCAAAGTTTATTTCAGTCCACCACCCTTTTCTTACAAACATATAGATAGCAAGGGCCAGAATTTCGACAAGACAGCCAGATAATACACGCAGAGTGTGTGAAGGCCCGATATGAAGCCTACGTACAAGTCGAAGCTACGACAATGCAGAGTCCTGTTGAACGGCTTGACTTTTCTCTACTTCCCTCTCTGTAGTCAATGAGTCGGCTAGTACTCCGACAGTCGAGGGATTTTCTGGCCTGTGTCTCCCTCTAGTGGGTTCCTTTGTCCACGTGAACAGGAGGCGGCTCTATGCAAATCCTAGCCCTCGTTAGGCACACCGATGAGCACCTGATGGATACATGTGTTTGTAATCTGTATTTGGCCTTGCTTGCTTAAAGTTTGGATTGACGAGCAAACTGGCCTTGACCCCGAAGGTGCTAAATGGACAGGTGTCTGGGCGTGTTTAGACCATGGGCTATAGGAAGGAGGAAGTAGGCCTCAGGCATAGCTAGGTGTGAAAGTCTGAGGATTAGTGGCTCTGGGCAAACAGCAGGGAGCCAGACGGGAGGCAGCAGATCTCTGCGAGCGATTGACGTCGCCCTGGACGCCGCTCGCTCGGAAAAGACGATAATTGGGTTATCGCTTCTCGGCCTTTTGGCTAAGATCAAGTGTAGTATCTGTTCTTATCAGTTTAATATCTGATACGTCCCCTATCTGGGGACCATATATTAAATGGATTTTTAGAACAGGGAGATGGAAGAAGAGCTTGCTCTGTCCACTCCACGCATCGACCTGGTATTGCAGTACCTCCAGGACCGGTGCACCCCTTTCTTATGCAGTTTTCTAAAAAACAGATTGAAATGAAAAACTTAACAAGAAGGTTTTTCTGTCTTTTGCTTGCAATGTTGTTTGCTTGTGTTCTTTCTCGTTGAGTTGTTCGCAGTCCTTTTTTTTTTTTTTTTGTTTTGCAATAAACTGGTATTTAACCCCTGTGTGTTTGTGTTTTTCTTGATTTGTGTCAGTTTCTTGGTCTGTGTTTCCATGCTTCCATCCTTTTCAGCACAATGCATATGCTGCTGCAATGGCAGCTTTTCAGCAGACTGACAATATCTATTCTTTTAATTTGTGTTTCTTTTCTCATGTCATTTTTGTATTTTTGCAAAGTTTATTTCAGTCCACCACCCTTTTCTTACAAACATATAGATAGCAAGGGCCAGAATTTCGACAAGACAGCCAGATAATACACGCAGAGTGTGTGAAGGCCCGATATGAAGCCTACGTACAAGTCGAAGCTACGACAATGCAGAGTCCTGTTGAACGGCTTGACTTTTCTCTACTTCCCTCTCTGTAGTCAATGAGTCGGCTAGTACTCCGACAGTCGAGGGATTTTCTGGCCTGTGTCTCCCTCTAGTGGGTTCCTTTGTCCACGTGAACAGGAGGCGGCTCTATGCAAATCCTAGCCCTCGTTAGGCACACCGATGAGCACCTGATGGATACATGTGTTTGTAATCTGTATTTGGCCTTGCTTGCTTAAAGTTTGGATTGACGAGCAAACTGGCCTTGACCCCGAAGGTGCTAAATGGACAGGTGTCTGGGCGTGTTTAGACCATGGGCTATAGGAAGGAGGAAGTAGGCCTCAGGCATAGCTAGGTGTGAAAGTCTGAGGATTAGTGGCTCTGGGCAAACAGCAGGGAGCCAGACGGGAGGCAGCAGATCTCTGCGAGCGATTGACGTCGCCCTGGACGCCGCTCGCTCGGAAAAGACGATAATTGGGTTATCGCTTCTCGGCCTTTTGGCTAAGATCAAGTGTAGTATCTGTTCTTATCAGTTTAATATCTGATACGTCCCCTATCTGGGGACCATATATTAAATGGATTTTTAGAACAGGGAGATGGAAGAAGAGCTTGCTCTGTCCACTCCACGCATCGACCTGGTATTGCAGTACCTCCAGGACCGGTGCACCCCTTTCTTATGCAGTTTTCTAAAAAACAGATTGAAATGAAAAACTTAACAAGAAGGTTTTTCTGTCTTTTGCTTGCAATGTTGTTTGCTTGTGTTCTTTCTCGTTGAGTTGTTCGCAGTCCTTTTTTTTTTTTTTTTGTTTTGCAATAAACTGGTATTTAACCCCTGTGTGTTTGTGTTTTTCTTGATTTGTGTCAGTTTCTTGGTCTGTGTTTCCATGCTTCCATCCTTTTCAGCACAATGCATATGCTGCTGCAATGGCAGCTTTTCAGCAGACTGACAATATCTATTCTTTTAATTTGTGTTTCTTTTCTCATGTCATTTTTGTATTTTTGCAAAGTTTATTTCAGTCCACCACCCTTTTCTTACAAACATATAGATAGCAAGGGCCAGAATTTCGACAAGACAGCCAGATAATACACGCAGAGTGTGTGAAGGCCCGATATGAAGCCTACGTACAAGTCGAAGCTACGACAATGCAGAGTCCTGTTGAACGGCTTGACTTTTCTCTACTTCCCTCTCTGTAGTCAATGAGTCGGCTAGTACTCCGACAGTCGAGGGATTTTCTGGCCTGTGTCTCCCTCTAGTGGGTTCCTTTGTCCACGTGAACAGGAGGCGGCTCTATGCAAATCCTAGCCCTCGTTAGGCACACCGATGAGCACCTGATGGATACATGTGTTTGTAATCTGTATTTGGCCTTGCTTGCTTAAAGTTTGGATTGACGAGCAAACTGGCCTTGACCCCGAAGGTGCTAAATGGACAGGTGTCTGGGCGTGTTTAGACCATGGGCTATAGGAAGGAGGAAGTAGGCCTCAGGCATAGCTAGGTGTGAAAGTCTGAGGATTAGTGGCTCTGGGCAAACAGCAGGGAGCCAGACGGGAGGCAGCAGATCTCTGCGAGCGATTGACGTCGCCCTGGACGCCGCTCGCTCGGAAAAGACGATAATTGGGTTATCGCTTCTCGGCCTTTTGGCTAAGATCAAGTGTAGTATCTGTTCTTATCAGTTTAATATCTGATACGTCCCCTATCTGGGGACCATATATTAAATGGATTTTTAGAACAGGGAGATGGAAGAAGAGCTTGCTCTGTCCACTCCACGCATCGACCTGGTATTGCAGTACCTCCAGGACCGGTGCACCCCTTTCTTATGCAGTTTTCTAAAAAACAGATTGAAATGAAAAACTTAACAAGAAGGTTTTTCTGTCTTTTGCTTGCAATGTTGTTTGCTTGTGTTCTTTCTCGTTGAGTTGTTCGCAGTCCTTTTTTTTTTTTTTTTGTTTTGCAATAAACTGGTATTTAACCCCTGTGTGTTTGTGTTTTTCTTGATTTGTGTCAGTTTCTTGGTCTGTGTTTCCATGCTTCCATCCTTTTCAGCACAATGCATATGCTGCTGCAATGGCAGCTTTTCAGCAGACTGACAATATCTATTCTTTTAATTTGTGTTTCTTTTCTCATGTCATTTTTGTATTTTTGCAAAGTTTATTTCAGTCCACCACCCTTTTCTTACAAACATATAGATAGCAAGGGCCAGAATTTCGACAAGACAGCCAGATAATACACGCAGAGTGTGTGAAGGCCCGATATGAAGCCTACGTACAAGTCGAAGCTACGACAATGCAGAGTCCTGTTGAACGGCTTGACTTTTCTCTACTTCCCTCTCTGTAGTCAATGAGTCGGCTAGTACTCCGACAGTCGAGGGATTTTCTGGCCTGTGTCTCCCTCTAGTGGGTTCCTTTGTCCACGTGAACAGGAGGCGGCTCTATGCAAATCCTAGCCCTCGTTAGGCACACCGATGAGCACCTGATGGATACATGTGTTTGTAATCTGTATTTGGCCTTGCTTGCTTAAAGTTTGGATTGACGAGCAAACTGGCCTTGACCCCGAAGGTGCTAAATGGACAGGTGTCTGGGCGTGTTTAGACCATGGGCTATAGGAAGGAGGAAGTAGGCCTCAGGCATAGCTAGGTGTGAAAGTCTGAGGATTAGTGGCTCTGGGCAAACAGCAGGGAGCCAGACGGGAGGCAGCAGATCTCTGCGAGCGATTGACGTCGCCCTGGACGCCGCTCGCTCGGAAAAGACGATAATTGGGTTATCGCTTCTCGGCCTTTTGGCTAAGATCAAGTGTAGTATCTGTTCTTATCAGTTTAATATCTGATACGTCCCCTATCTGGGGACCATATATTAAATGGATTTTTAGAACAGGGAGATGGAAGAAGAGCTTGCTCTGTCCACTCCACGCATCGACCTGGTATTGCAGTACCTCCAGGACCGGTGCACCCCTTTCTTATGCAGTTTTCTAAAAAACAGATTGAAATGAAAAACTTAACAAGAAGGTTTTTCTGTCTTTTGCTTGCAATGTTGTTTGCTTGTGTTCTTTCTCGTTGAGTTGTTCGCAGTCCTTTTTTTTTTTTTTTTGTTTTGCAATAAACTGGTATTTAACCCCTGTGTGTTTGTGTTTTTCTTGATTTGTGTCAGTTTCTTGGTCTGTGTTTCCATGCTTCCATCCTTTTCAGCACAATGCATATGCTGCTGCAATGGCAGCTTTTCAGCAGACTGACAATATCTATTCTTTTAATTTGTGTTTCTTTTCTCATGTCATTTTTGTATTTTTGCAAAGTTTATTTCAGTCCACCACCCTTTTCTTACAAACATATAGATAGCAAGGGCCAGAATTTCGACAAGACAGCCAGATAATACACGCAGAGTGTGTGAAGGCCCGATATGAAGCCTACGTACAAGTCGAAGCTACGACAATGCAGAGTCCTGTTGAACGGCTTGACTTTTCTCTACTTCCCTCTCTGTAGTCAATGAGTCGGCTAGTACTCCGACAGTCGAGGGATTTTCTGGCCTGTGTCTCCCTCTAGTGGGTTCCTTTGTCCACGTGAACAGGAGGCGGCTCTATGCAAATCCTAGCCCTCGTTAGGCACACCGATGAGCACCTGATGGATACATGTGTTTGTAATCTGTATTTGGCCTTGCTTGCTTAAAGTTTGGATTGACGAGCAAACTGGCCTTGACCCCGAAGGTGCTAAATGGACAGGTGTCTGGGCGTGTTTAGACCATGGGCTATAGGAAGGAGGAAGTAGGCCTCAGGCATAGCTAGGTGTGAAAGTCTGAGGATTAGTGGCTCTGGGCAAACAGCAGGGAGCCAGACGGGAGGCAGCAGATCTCTGCGAGCGATTGACGTCGCCCTGGACGCCGCTCGCTCGGAAAAGACGATAATTGGGTTATCGCTTCTCGGCCTTTTGGCTAAGATCAAGTGTAGTATCTGTTCTTATCAGTTTAATATCTGATACGTCCCCTATCTGGGGACCATATATTAAATGGATTTTTAGAACAGGGAGATGGAAGAAGAGCTTGCTCTGTCCACTCCACGCATCGACCTGGTATTGCAGTACCTCCAGGACCGGTGCACCCCTTTCTTATGCAGTTTTCTAAAAAACAGATTGAAATGAAAAACTTAACAAGAAGGTTTTTCTGTCTTTTGCTTGCAATGTTGTTTGCTTGTGTTCTTTCTCGTTGAGTTGTTCGCAGTCCTTTTTTTTTTTTTTTTGTTTTGCAATAAACTGGTATTTAACCCCTGTGTGTTTGTGTTTTTCTTGATTTGTGTCAGTTTCTTGGTCTGTGTTTCCATGCTTCCATCCTTTTCAGCACAATGCATATGCTGCTGCAATGGCAGCTTTTCAGCAGACTGACAATATCTATTCTTTTAATTTGTGTTTCTTTTCTCATGTCATTTTTGTATTTTTGCAAAGTTTATTTCAGTCCACCACCCTTTTCTTACAAACATATAGATAGCAAGGGCCAGAATTTCGACAAGACAGCCAGATAATACACGCAGAGTGTGTGAAGGCCCGATATGAAGCCTACGTACAAGTCGAAGCTACGACAATGCAGAGTCCTGTTGAACGGCTTGACTTTTCTCTACTTCCCTCTCTGTAGTCAATGAGTCGGCTAGTACTCCGACAGTCGAGGGATTTTCTGGCCTGTGTCTCCCTCTAGTGGGTTCCTTTGTCCACGTGAACAGGAGGCGGCTCTATGCAAATCCTAGCCCTCGTTAGGCACACCGATGAGCACCTGATGGATACATGTGTTTGTAATCTGTATTTGGCCTTGCTTGCTTAAAGTTTGGATTGACGAGCAAACTGGCCTTGACCCCGAAGGTGCTAAATGGACAGGTGTCTGGGCGTGTTTAGACCATGGGCTATAGGAAGGAGGAAGTAGGCCTCAGGCATAGCTAGGTGTGAAAGTCTGAGGATTAGTGGCTCTGGGCAAACAGCAGGGAGCCAGACGGGAGGCAGCAGATCTCTGCGAGCGATTGACGTCGCCCTGGACGCCGCTCGCTCGGAAAAGACGATAATTGGGTTATCGCTTCTCGGCCTTTTGGCTAAGATCAAGTGTAGTATCTGTTCTTATCAGTTTAATATCTGATACGTCCCCTATCTGGGGACCATATATTAAATGGATTTTTAGAACAGGGAGATGGAAGAAGAGCTTGCTCTGTCCACTCCACGCATCGACCTGGTATTGCAGTACCTCCAGGACCGGTGCACCCCTTTCTTATGCAGTTTTCTAAAAAACAGATTGAAATGAAAAACTTAACAAGAAGGTTTTTCTGTCTTTTGCTTGCAATGTTGTTTGCTTGTGTTCTTTCTCGTTGAGTTGTTCGCAGTCCTTTTTTTTTTTTTTTTGTTTTGCAATAAACTGGTATTTAACCCCTGTGTGTTTGTGTTTTTCTTGATTTGTGTCAGTTTCTTGGTCTGTGTTTCCATGCTTCCATCCTTTTCAGCACAATGCATATGCTGCTGCAATGGCAGCTTTTCAGCAGACTGACAATATCTATTCTTTTAATTTGTGTTTCTTTTCTCATGTCATTTTTGTATTTTTGCAAAGTTTATTTCAGTCCACCACCCTTTTCTTACAAACATATAGATAGCAAGGGCCAGAATTTCGACAAGACAGCCAGATAATACACGCAGAGTGTGTGAAGGCCCGATATGAAGCCTACGTACAAGTCGAAGCTACGACAATGCAGAGTCCTGTTGAACGGCTTGACTTTTCTCTACTTCCCTCTCTGTAGTCAATGAGTCGGCTAGTACTCCGACAGTCGAGGGATTTTCTGGCCTGTGTCTCCCTCTAGTGGGTTCCTTTGTCCACGTGAACAGGAGGCGGCTCTATGCAAATCCTAGCCCTCGTTAGGCACACCGATGAGCACCTGATGGATACATGTGTTTGTAATCTGTATTTGGCCTTGCTTGCTTAAAGTTTGGATTGACGAGCAAACTGGCCTTGACCCCGAAGGTGCTAAATGGACAGGTGTCTGGGCGTGTTTAGACCATGGGCTATAGGAAGGAGGAAGTAGGCCTCAGGCATAGCTAGGTGTGAAAGTCTGAGGATTAGTGGCTCTGGGCAAACAGCAGGGAGCCAGACGGGAGGCAGCAGATCTCTGCGAGCGATTGACGTCGCCCTGGACGCCGCTCGCTCGGAAAAGACGATAATTGGGTTATCGCTTCTCGGCCTTTTGGCTAAGATCAAGTGTAGTATCTGTTCTTATCAGTTTAATATCTGATACGTCCCCTATCTGGGGACCATATATTAAATGGATTTTTAGAACAGGGAGATGGAAGAAGAGCTTGCTCTGTCCACTCCACGCATCGACCTGGTATTGCAGTACCTCCAGGACCGGTGCACCCCTTTCTTATGCAGTTTTCTAAAAAACAGATTGAAATGAAAAACTTAACAAGAAGGTTTTTCTGTCTTTTGCTTGCAATGTTGTTTGCTTGTGTTCTTTCTCGTTGAGTTGTTCGCAGTCCTTTTTTTTTTTTTTTTGTTTTGCAATAAACTGGTATTTAACCCCTGTGTGTTTGTGTTTTTCTTGATTTGTGTCAGTTTCTTGGTCTGTGTTTCCATGCTTCCATCCTTTTCAGCACAATGCATATGCTGCTGCAATGGCAGCTTTTCAGCAGACTGACAATATCTATTCTTTTAATTTGTGTTTCTTTTCTCATGTCATTTTTGTATTTTTGCAAAGTTTATTTCAGTCCACCACCCTTTTCTTACAAACATATAGATAGCAAGGGCCAGAATTTCGACAAGACAGCCAGATAATACACGCAGAGTGTGTGAAGGCCCGATATGAAGCCTACGTACAAGTCGAAGCTACGACAATGCAGAGTCCTGTTGAACGGCTTGACTTTTCTCTACTTCCCTCTCTGTAGTCAATGAGTCGGCTAGTACTCCGACAGTCGAGGGATTTTCTGGCCTGTGTCTCCCTCTAGTGGGTTCCTTTGTCCACGTGAACAGGAGGCGGCTCTATGCAAATCCTAGCCCTCGTTAGGCACACCGATGAGCACCTGATGGATACATGTGTTTGTAATCTGTATTTGGCCTTGCTTGCTTAAAGTTTGGATTGACGAGCAAACTGGCCTTGACCCCGAAGGTGCTAAATGGACAGGTGTCTGGGCGTGTTTAGACCATGGGCTATAGGAAGGAGGAAGTAGGCCTCAGGCATAGCTAGGTGTGAAAGTCTGAGGATTAGTGGCTCTGGGCAAACAGCAGGGAGCCAGACGGGAGGCAGCAGATCTCTGCGAGCGATTGACGTCGCCCTGGACGCCGCTCGCTCGGAAAAGACGATAATTGGGTTATCGCTTCTCGGCCTTTTGGCTAAGATCAAGTGTAGTATCTGTTCTTATCAGTTTAATATCTGATACGTCCCCTATCTGGGGACCATATATTAAATGGATTTTTAGAACAGGGAGATGGAAGAAGAGCTTGCTCTGTCCACTCCACGCATCGACCTGGTATTGCAGTACCTCCAGGACCGGTGCACCCCTTTCTTATGCAGTTTTCTAAAAAACAGATTGAAATGAAAAACTTAACAAGAAGGTTTTTCTGTCTTTTGCTTGCAATGTTGTTTGCTTGTGTTCTTTCTCGTTGAGTTGTTCGCAGTCCTTTTTTTTTTTTTTTGTTTTGCAATAAACTGGTATTTAACCCCTGTGTGTTTGTGTTTTTCTTGATTTGTGTCAGTTTCTTGGTCTGTGTTTCCATGCTTCCATCCTTTTCAGCACAATGCATATGCTGCTGCAATGGCAGCTTTTCAGCAGACTGACAATATCTATTCTTTTAATTTGTGTTTCTTTTCTCATGTCATTTTTGTATTTTTGCAAAGTTTATTTCAGTCCACCACCCTTTTCTTACAAACATATAGATAGCAAGGGCCAGAATTTCGACAAGACAGCCAGATAATACACGCAGAGTGTGTGAAGGCCCGATATGAAGCCTACGTACAAGTCGAAGCTACGACAATGCAGAGTCCTGTTGAACGGCTTGACTTTTCTCTACTTCCCTCTCTGTAGTCAATGAGTCGGCTAGTACTCCGACAGTCGAGGGATTTTCTGGCCTGTGTCTCCCTCTAGTGGGTTCCTTTGTCCACGTGAACAGGAGGCGGCTCTATGCAAATCCTAGCCCTCGTTAGGCACACCGATGAGCACCTGATGGATACATGTGTTTGTAATCTGTATTTGGCCTTGCTTGCTTAAAGTTTGGATTGACGAGCAAACTGGCCTTGACCCCGAAGGTGCTAAATGGACAGGTGTCTGGGCGTGTTTAGACCATGGGCTATAGGAAGGAGGAAGTAGGCCTCAGGCATAGCTAGGTGTGAAAGTCTGAGGATTAGTGGCTCTGGGCAAACAGCAGGGAGCCAGACGGGAGGCAGCAGATCTCTGCGAGCGATTGACGTCGCCCTGGACGCCGCTCGCTCGGAAAAGACGATAATTGGGTTATCGCTTCTCGGCCTTTTGGCTAAGATCAAGTGTAGTATCTGTTCTTATCAGTTTAATATCTGATACGTCCCCTATCTGGGGACCATATATTAAATGGATTTTTAGAACAGGGAGATGGAAGAAGAGCTTGCTCTGTCCACTCCACGCATCGACCTGGTATTGCAGTACCTCCAGGACCGGTGCACCCCTTTCTTATGCAGTTTTCTAAAAAACAGATTGAAATGAAAAACTTAACAAGAAGGTTTTTCTGTCTTTTGCTTGCAATGTTGTTTGCTTGTGTTCTTTCTCGTTGAGTTGTTCGCAGTCCTTTTTTTTTTTTTTTTGTTTTGCAATAAACTGGTATTTAACCCCTGTGTGTTTGTGTTTTTCTTGATTTGTGTCAGTTTCTTGGTCTGTGTTTCCATGCTTCCATCCTTTTCAGCACAATGCATATGCTGCTGCAATGGCAGCTTTTCAGCAGACTGACAATATCTATTCTTTTAATTTGTGTTTCTTTTCTCATGTCATTTTTGTATTTTTGCAAAGTTTATTTCAGTCCACCACCCTTTTCTTACAAACATATAGATAGCAAGGGCCAGAATTTCGACAAGACAGCCAGATAATACACGCAGAGTGTGTGAAGGCCCGATATGAAGCCTACGTACAAGTCGAAGCTACGACAATGCAGAGTCCTGTTGAACGGCTTGACTTTTCTCTACTTCCCTCTCTGTAGTCAATGAGTCGGCTAGTACTCCGACAGTCGAGGGATTTTCTGGCCTGTGTCTCCCTCTAGTGGGTTCCTTTGTCCACGTGAACAGGAGGCGGCTCTATGCAAATCCTAGCCCTCGTTAGGCACACCGATGAGCACCTGATGGATACATGTGTTTGTAATCTGTATTTGGCCTTGCTTGCTTAAAGTTTGGATTGACGAGCAAACTGGCCTTGACCCCGAAGGTGCTAAATGGACAGGTGTCTGGGCGTGTTTAGACCATGGGCTATAGGAAGGAGGAAGTAGGCCTCAGGCATAGCTAGGTGTGAAAGTCTGAGGATTAGTGGCTCTGGGCAAACAGCAGGGAGCCAGACGGGAGGCAGCAGATCTCTGCGAGCGATTGACGTCGCCCTGGACGCCGCTCGCTCGGAAAAGACGATAATTGGGTTATCGCTTCTCGGCCTTTTGGCTAAGATCAAGTGTAGTATCTGTTCTTATCAGTTTAATATCTGATACGTCCCCTATCTGGGGACCATATATTAAATGGATTTTTAGAACAGGGAGATGGAAGAAGAGCTTGCTCTGTCCACTCCACGCATCGACCTGGTATTGCAGTACCTCCAGGACCGGTGCACCCCTTTCTTATGCAGTTTTCTAAAAAACAGATTGAAATGAAAAACTTAACAAGAAGGTTTTTCTGTCTTTTGCTTGCAATGTTGTTTGCTTGTGTTCTTTCTCGTTGAGTTGTTCGCAGTCCTTTTTTTTTTTTTTTGTTTTGCAATAAACTGGTATTTAACCCCTGTGTGTTTGTGTTTTTCTTGATTTGTGTCAGTTTCTTGGTCTGTGTTTCCATGCTTCCATCCTTTTCAGCACAATGCATATGCTGCTGCAATGGCAGCTTTTCAGCAGACTGACAATATCTATTCTTTTAATTTGTGTTTCTTTTCTCATGTCATTTTTGTATTTTTGCAAAGTTTATTTCAGTCCACCACCCTTTTCTTACAAACATATAGATAGCAAGGGCCAGAATTTCGACAAGACAGCCAGATAATACACGCAGAGTGTGTGAAGGCCCGATATGAAGCCTACGTACAAGTCGAAGCTACGACAATGCAGAGTCCTGTTGAACGGCTTGACTTTTCTCTACTTCCCTCTCTGTAGTCAATGAGTCGGCTAGTACTCCGACAGTCGAGGGATTTTCTGGCCTGTGTCTCCCTCTAGTGGGTTCCTTTGTCCACGTGAACAGGAGGCGGCTCTATGCAAATCCTAGCCCTCGTTAGGCACACCGATGAGCACCTGATGGATACATGTGTTTGTAATCTGTATTTGGCCTTGCTTGCTTAAAGTTTGGATTGACGAGCAAACTGGCCTTGACCCCGAAGGTGCTAAATGGACAGGTGTCTGGCGTGTTTAGACCATGGGCTATAGGAAGGAGGAAGTAGGCCTCAGGCATAGCTAGGTGTGAAAGTCTGAGGATTAGTGGCTCTGGGCAAACAGCAGGGAGCCAGACGGGAGGCAGCAGATCTCTGCGAGCGATTGACGTCGCCCTGGACGCCGCTCGCTCGGAAAAGACGATAATTGGGTTATCGCTTCTCGGCCTTTTGGCTAAGATCAAGTGTAGTATCTGTTCTTATCAGTTTAATATCTGATACGTCCCCTATCTGGGGACCATATATTAAATGGATTTTTAGAACAGGGAGATGGAAGAAGAGCTTGCTCTGTCCACTCCACGCATCGACCTGGTATTGCAGTACCTCCAGGACCGGTGCACCCCTTTCTTATGCAGTTTTCTAAAAAACAGATTGAAATGAAAAACTTAACAAGAAGGTTTTTCTGTCTTTTGCTTGCAATGTTGTTTGCTTGTGTTCTTTCTCGTTGAGTTGTTCGCAGTCCTTTTTTTTTTTTTTTTGTTTTGCAATAAACTGGTATTTAACCCCTGTGTGTTTGTGTTTTTCTTGATTTGTGTCAGTTTCTTGGTCTGTGTTTCCATGCTTCCATCCTTTCAGCACAATGCATATGCTGCTGCAATGGCAGCTTTTCAGCAGACTGACAATATCTATTCTTTTAATTTGTGTTTCTTTTCTCATGTCATTTTTGTATTTTTGCAAAGTTTATTTCAGTCCACCACCCTTTTCTTACAAACAT
>NW_028119563.1:0-48365 GCF_965119305.1 Pelophylax lessonae | reverse complement strand
AGAGGGTCAGCTCTGCAGGACACATCTCTCTATATATTGTCTCTGTATATATGAGGGTCAGCTCTGCAGGACACATCTCTCTATATACAGTCTCTGTATCCTCTCTGTATATTAGAGGGTCAGCTCTGCAGGACACATCTCTCTATATACTGTCTCTGTATATTAGAGGGCCAGCTCTGCAGGACACATCTCTCTCTATATACTGTCTAATATTAGAGGGTCAGCTCTGCAGGACACATCTCCCTCTATATACTGTCTGTATATTAGAGGGTCAGCTCTGCAGGACACATCTCTCTATATACAATCTCTGTATATTAGAGTGTCAGCTCTGCAGGACACATCTCTCTCTGTATACTGTCTCTGTATATTAGAGGGTCAGCTCTGCAGGACACATCTCTCTATATACTGTCTCTGTATATTAGAGTGTCAGCTCTGCAGGACACATCTCTCTATATACTGTCTCTGTATATTAGAGGGTCAGCTCTGCAGGACACATCTCTCTATATACAGGGTTAGCTCTGCAGGACACATCTCTCTATATACTGTCTCTGTATCCTCTCTGTATATTAGAGGGTCAGCTCTACAGGACACATCTCTCTATATACTGTCCATGTATCCTCTCTGTATATTAGAGGGTCAGCTCTGCAGGACACATGTCTCAATATACTGTCTCTGTATCCTCTCTGTATATTAGAGGGTCAGCTCTACAGGACACATCTCTCTCTATATACTGTCTCTGTATCCTCTCTGTATATTAGAGGGTTAGCTCTGCAGGACACATCTCTCTATATACTGTCTCTGTATATTAGAGGGTCAGCTCTGCAGGACACATCTCTCTATATACAGTCTCTGTATCCTCTCTGTATATTAGAGGGTCAGCTCTGCAGGACACATCTCTCTATATACTGTCTCTGTATATTAGAGGGTCAGCTCTGCAGGACACATCTCTCTATATACTGTCTCTGTATATTAGAGTGTCAGCTCTGCAGGACACATCTCTCTATATACTGTCTCTGTATATTAGAGGGTCAGCTCTGCAGGACACATCTCTCTATATACAGGGTTAGCTCTGCAGGACACATCTCTCTATATACTGTCTCTGTATCCTCTCTGTATATTAGAGGGTCAGCTCTACAGGACACATCTCTCTATATACTGTCCATGTATCCTCTCTGTATATTAGAGGGTCAGCTCTGCAGGACACATGTCTCAATATACTGTCTCTGTATCCTCTCTGTATATTAGAGGGTCAGCTCTACAGGACACATCTCTCTCTATATACTGTCTCTGTATCCTCTCTGTATATTAGAGGGTTAGCTCTGCAGGACACATCTCTCTATATACTGTCTCTGTATATTAGAGGGTCAGCTCTGCAGGACACATCTCTATATATACAGTCCCTGTATGCTCTCTGTACATTAGAGGGTCAGCTCTGCAGGACACATCTCTCTCTATATACTGTCTCTGTATATTAGAGGGTCAGCTCTGCAGGACACATCTCTCTCTATATATTGTCTCTGTATATTAGAGGGTCAGCTCTGCAGGACACATCTCTCTCTATATACTGTCTAATATTAGAGGGTCAGCTCTGCAGGACACATCTCCCTCTATATACTGTCTGTATATTAGAGGGTCAGCTCTGCAGGACACACCTCTCTATATACTGTCTCTGTATATTAGAGGGTCAGCTCTGCAGGACACATCTCTCTATATACTGTCTCTGTATATTAGAGAGTCAATTCTGCAGGACACATCTCTCTATATACTGCCTCTGTATATTAGAGTGTCAGCTCTGCAGGACACATCTCTCTATATACAATCTCTGTATATTAGATGGTCAGCTCTGCAGGACACATCTCTCTCTGTATACTGTCTCTGTATATTAGAGTGTCAGCTCTGCAGGACACATCTCTCTCTGTATACTGTCTCTGTATATTAGAGGGTCAGCTCTGCAGGACACATCTCTCTATATACTGTCTCTGTATATTAGAGTGTCAGCTCTGCAGGACACATCTCTCTATATACTGTCTCTGTATATTAGAGGGTCAGCTCTGCAGGACACATCTCTCTATATACAGGGTTAGCTCTGCAGGACACATCTCTCTATATACTGTCTCTGTATCCTCTCTGTATATTAGAGGGTCAGCTCTACAGGACACATCTCTCTATATACTGTCCATGTATTCTCTCTGTATATTAGAGGGTCAGCTCTGCAGGACACATGTCTCAATATACTGTCTCTGTATCCTCTCTGTATATTAGAGGGTCAGCTCTACAGGACACATCTCTCTCTATATACTGTCTCTGTATCCTCTCTGTATATTAGAGGGTTAGCTCTGCAGGACACATCTCTCTATATACTGTCTCTGTATATTAGAGGGTCAGCTCTGCAGGACACATCTCTATATATACAGTCCCTGTATGCTCTCTGTATATTAGAGGGTCAGCTCTGCAGGACACATCTCTCTATATACTGTCTCTGTATATTAGAGGGTCAGCTCTGCAGGACACATCTCTATATATACAGTCCCTGTATGCTCTCTGTATATTAGAGGGTCAGCTCTGCAGGACACATCTCTCTCTATATACTGTCTCTGTATATTAGAGTGTCAGCTCTGCAGGACACATCTCTCTATATACAGTCCCTGTATGCTCTCTGTATATTAGAGGGTCAGCTCTGCAGGACACATCTCTCTCTATATACTGTCTCTGTATATTAGAGGGTCAGCTCTGCAGGACACATCTCTCTATATACTGTCTCTGTATATTAGAGGGTCAGCTCTGCAGGACACATCTCTCTATATACTGTCTCTGTATATTAGAGTGTCAGCTCTGCAGGACACATCTCTCTATATACTGTCTCTGTATATTAGAGGGTCAGCTCTGCAGGACACATCTCTCTATATACAGGGTTAGCTCTGCAGGACACATCTCTCTATATACTGTCTCTGTATCCTCTCTGTATATTAGAGGGTCAGCTCTACAGGACACATCTCTCTATATACTGTCCATGTATCCTCTCTGTATATTAGAGGGTCAGCTCTGCAGGACACATGTCTCAATATACTGTCTCTGTATCCTCTCTGTATATTAGAGGGTCAGCTCTACAGGACACATCTCTCTCTATATACTGTCTCTGTATCCTCTCTGTATATTAGAGGGTTAGCTCTGCAGGACACATCTCTCTATATACTGTCTCTGTATATTAGAGGGTCAGCTCTGCAGGACACATCTCTCTATATACAGTCTCTGTATCCTCTCTGTACATTAGAGGGTCAGCTCTGCAGGACACATCTCTCTATATACAATCTCTGTATATTAGAGGGTCAGCTCTGCAGGACACATCTCTCTATATACTGTCTCTGTATATTAGAGTGTCAGCTCTGCAGGACACATCTTTCTATATATTGTCTCTGTATCCTCTCTGTACATTAGAAAGTCAGCTCTGCAGGACACATCTCTCTCTATATACTGTCTGTGTATTAGAGGGTCAGCTCTGCAGGACACATCTCTCTCTATATACTGTCTCTGTATATTAGAGAATCAGCTCTGCAGGACACATCTCTCTCTATATACTGTCTCTGTATATTAGAGGGTCAGCTCTGCTGGACACATCTCTCTATATATTGTCTCTGTATATTAGAGGGTCAGCTCTGCAGGACACATCTCTCTATATACTGTCTCTGTATATTAGAGGGTCAGCTCTGCAGGACACATCTCTCTATATAGTCTCTGTATATTAGAGAGTCAGCTCTGCAGGACACATCTCTCTATATACAGTCTCTGTATCCTCTCTGTACATTAGAGGGTCAGCTCTGCAGGACACATCTCTCTCTATATACAGTCTCTGTATATTAGAGGGTCAGCTCTGCAGGACACATCTCTCTATATATTGTCTCTGTATATAAGAGGGTCAGCTCTGCAGGACACATCTCTCTATATACAGTCTCTGTATCCTCTCTGTACATTAGAGGGTCAGCTCTGCAGGACACATCTCTCTCTATATACAGTCTCTGTATATTAGAGGGTCAGCTCTGCAGGACACATCTCTCTATATATTGTCTCTGTATATAAGAGGGTCAGCTCTGCAGGACACATCTCTCTCTATATACTGTCTCCTCTCTGTATATTAGAGGGTCAGTTCTGCAGGACACATCTCTCTATATACTGTCTGTATATTAGAGGGTCAGCTCTGCAGGACACACCTCTCTATATAAAGTCTCTGTATCCTCTCTGTACATTAGAGGGTCAGCCCTGCAGGACACATCTCTCTGTATACAGTCTCATTATCCTCTCTGTACATTAGAGGGTCAGCTCTGCAGGACACATCTCTCTATATACAATCTCTGTATATTAGAGGGTTAGCTCTGCAGGACTCATCTCTCTATATATTGTCTCTGTATATGAGGGTAAGCTCTGCAGGACACACCTCTCTATATACTGTCTCTGTATATTAGAGGGTCAGCTCTGCAGGACACATCTCTCTATATACAATCTCTGTATATTAGAGGGTCAGCTCTGCAGGACACATCTCTCTATATACTGTCTCTGTACATTAGATTGTCAGCTCTGCAGGACACATCTCTCTCTATATACTGTCTCTGTATATTAGAGGGTCAGCTCTGCAGGACACATCTCTCTATATACAATCTCTGTATATTAGAGGGTCAGCTCTGCAGGACACATCTCTCTATATACTGTCTCTATATATATATTAGAAAGTCAGCTCTGCAGGACACCTCTATATACTGTCTCTGTATCCTCTCTGTATATTAGAGGGTCAGCTCTGCAGGACACATCTCTCTATATACTGTCTCTGTATATTAGAGGGTCAGCTCTGCAGGACACATCTCTCTATATACAGTCTCTGTATCCTCTCTGTATATTAGAGGGTCAGCTCTGCAGGACACATCTCTCTATATACTGTCTCTGTATATTAGAGGGTCAGCTCTGCAGGACACATCTCTCTCTATATACTGTCTCTGTATATTAGAATGTCAGCTCTGCAGGACACCTCTATATACTGTCTCTGTATCCTCTCTGTATATTAGAGGGTCAGCTCTGCAGGACACATCTCTCTATATACTGTCTCTGTATATTAGAATGTCAGCTCTGCAGGACACATCTCTCTCTATATACTGTCTCTGTATATTAGAGAGTCAGCTCTGCAGGACACATCTCTCTATATATTGTCTCTGTACATTAGAGTGTCAGCTCTGTAGGACACATCTCTCTCCATATACTGTCTCTGTATCCTCTCTGTATATTAGAGGGTCAGCTCTGCAGGACACATCTCTCTATATACTGTCTCTGTATATTAGAGGGTCAGCTCTGCAGGACACACCTCTCTATATACAGTCCCTGTATGCTCTCTGTACATTAGAGGGTCAGCTCTGCAGGACACATCTCTCTGTATACAGTCTCTGTATCCTCTCTGTACATTAGAGGGTCAGCTCTGCAGGACACTTCTCTCTATATACAATCTCTGTATATTAGGGGGTTAGCTCTGCAGGACACATCTTTCTATATATTGTCTCTGTATATGAGGGTCAGCTCTGCAGGACACATCTCTCTCTATATACTGTCTCTGTATATTAGAGGATCAGCTCTGCAGGACACATCTCTCTCTATATACTGTCTCTGTATATTTGAGGGTCAGCTCTGCAGGACACATCTCTCTATATACTGTCTCTGTATCCTCTCTGTACATTAGAGGGTCAGCTCGGCAGGACACATCTCTCTATATACAATCTCTGTATATTAGAGGGTCAGCTCTGCAGGACACATCTCTCTATATACTGTCTCTGTACATTAGATTGTCAGCTCTGCAGGACACATCTCTCTCTCTATATACTGTCTCCGTATATTAGAGGGTCAGCTCTGCAGGAAACATCTCTCTATATACAGTCTCTGTATCCTCTCTGTACATTAGAGGGTCAGCTCTGCAGGACACATCTCTCTATATACTGTCTCTGTATATTAGAGGACACATCTCTATATACAGTCTCTGTATCCTCTGTATATTAGAGGGTCAGCTCTGCAGGACACATCTCTCTCTATATACTGTCTCTGTATATTAGAGGGTCAGCTCTGCAGGATACATCTCTCTCTATATATTGTCTCTGTATATTAGAGTGTCAGCTCTGCAGGACACATCTCTCTATATATACTGTCTCTGTACATTAGAGGGTCAGCTCTGCAGGACACATCTCTCTATATACAATCTCTGTATATTAGAGGGTCAGCTCTGCAGGACACATCTCTCTCTATATACTGTCTCTGTATATTAGAGGGTCAGCTCTGCAGGATACATCTCTCTCTATATATTGTCTCTGTATATTAGAGTGTCAGCTCTGCAGGACACATCTCTCTATATATACTGTCTCTGTATATTAGAGGGTCAGCTCTGCAGGAAACATCTCTCTATATACAGTCTCTGTATCCTCTCTGTACATTAGAGGGTCAGCTCTGCAGGACACATCTCTCTATATACAATCTCTGTATATTAGAGGGTCAGCTCTGCAGGACACATCTCTCTATATATACTGTCTCTGTACATTAGATTGTCAGCTCTGCAGGACACATCTTTCTATATATTGTCTCTGTATCCTCTCTGTACATTAGAAAGTCAGCTCTGCAGGACACATCTCTCTCTATATACTGTCTGTATATTAGAGGGTCAGCTCTGCAGGACACATCTCTCTCTATATACTGTCTCTATATTAGAGAATCAGCTCTGCAGGACACATCTCTCTCTATATAATGTCTCTGTATATTAGAGGGTCAGCTCTGCTGGACACATCTCTCTATATATTGTCTCTGTATATTAGAGGGTCAGCTCTGCAGGACACATCTCTCTATATACTGTCTCTGTATATTAGAGGGTCAGCTCTGCAGGACACATCTCTCTATATACAGTCTCTGTATCCTCTCTGTACATTAGAGGGTCAGCTCTGCAGGACACATCTCTCTCTATATACAGTCTCTGTATATTAGAGGGTCAGCTCTGCAGGACACATCTCTCTATATATTGTCTCTGTATATAAGAGGTTCAGCTCTGCAGGACACATCTCTCTATATAGTCTTTGTATATTAGAGAGTCAGCTCTGCAGGACACATCTCTATATATACAGTCTCTGTATCCTCTCTGTACATTAGAGGGTCAGCTCTGCAGGACACATCTCTCTCTATATATTGTCTCTATATTAGAGGGTCATCTCTGCAGGACACATGTCTCTATATACTGTCTCTGTATCCTCTCTGTATATTAGAGGGTCAGTTCTGCAGGACACATCTCTCTCTATATACAGTCTCTGTATCCTCTCTGTATATTAGAGGGTCAGCTCTGCAGGACATCTCTCTCTATATACTGGCTCTGTACATTAGATTGTCAGCTCTGCAGGACACATCTCTCTATATATTGTCTCTGTATATAAGAGGGTCAGCTCTGCAGGACACATCTCTCTCTATATACTGTCTCCTCTCTGTATATTAGAGGGTCAGCTCTGCAGAACACATCTCTCTATATACTGTCTATATATATTAGAAAGTCAGCTCTGCAGGACACCTCTATATACTGTCTCTGTATCCTCTCTGTATATTAGAGGGTCAGCTCTGCAGGACACATCTCTCTATATACTGTCTCTGTATATTAGAGGGTCAGCTCTGCAGGACACATCTCTCTCTATATACTGTCTCTGTATATTAGAGGGTCAGCTCTGTAGGACACATCTCTCTATATATTGTCTCTGTACATTAGAGTGTCAGCTCTGTAGGACACATCTCTCTATATACTGTCTCTGTATCCTCTCTGTATATTAGAGGGTCAGCTCTGCAGGACACATCTCTCTATATACAGTCTCTGTATGCTCTCTGTACATTAGAGGGTCAGCTCTGCAGGGCACATCTCTCTATATACTGTCTCTGTATATTAGAGGGTCAGCTCTGCAGGACACATCTCTCTATATACAGGGTCAGCTCTGCAGGGCACATCTCTCTATATACTGTCTCTGTATATTAGAGGGTCAGCTCTGCAGGACACATCTCTCTATATACAGGGTCAGCTCTGCAGGACACATCTCTCTCTATATACTGTCTGTATATAGGAGGGTCAGCTCTGCAGGACACATCTCTCTCTATATACTGTCTCTGTATATTAGAGGGTCAGCTCTGCAGGACACATCTCTATATACTGTCTCTGTATATTAGAGGGTCAGCTCTGCAGGACAAATCTCTCTATATACAGTCTCTGTATCCTCTCTGTATATTAGAGGGTCAGCTCTGCAGGACACATCTCTCTATATGCTGTCTCTGTATCCTTTCTGTATATTAGAGGGTCAGCTCTGCAGGACACATCTCTCTATATATAGTCTCTGTATCCTCTCTGTATATTAGAGGGTCAGCTCTGCAGGACACATCTCTCTATATACTGTCTCTGTATCCTCTCTGTATATTAGAGGGTCAGCTCTGCAGGACACATCTCTCTATATATAGTCTCTGTATCTTCTCTGTATATATGAGGGTCAGCTCTGCAGGACACATCTCTCTATATACTGTCTCTGTATAGAGGGTCAGCTCTGCAGGACACATCTCTCTATATACTGTCTCTGTATATTAGACTGTCAGCTCTGCAGGACACATCTCTCTCTATATACTGTCTCTGTATATTAGAAAGTCAGCTCTGCAGGACACCTCTATATACTGTCTCTGTATCCTCTCTGTATATTAGAGGGTCAGCTCTGCAGGACACATCTCTCTCTATATACTGTCTCTGTATATTAGAGTGTCAGCTCTGCAGGACACATCTCTCTCTATATACTGTCTCTGTATATTAGAGGGTCAGCTCTGCAGGACACATCTCTCTATATATTGTCTCTGTATATATGAGGGTCAGCTCTGCAGGACACATCTCTCTATATACAGTCTCTGTATCCTCTCTGTATATTAGAGAGTCAGCTCTGCAGGACACATCTCTCTATATACTGTCTCTGTATATTAGAGGGTCAGCTCTGCAGGACACATCTCTCTATATACTGTCTCTGTATATTAGAATGTCAGCTCTGTAGGACACATCTCTCTCTATATACTGTCTCTATATATATTAGAAAGTCAGCTCTGCAGGACACCTCTATATACTGTCTCTGTATCCTCTCTGTATATTAGAGGGTCAGCTCTGCAGGACACATCTCTCTCTATATACTGTCTCTGTATATTAGAGGGTCAGCTATGCAGGACACATCTCTCTATATACAGTCTCTGTATCCTCTCTGTATATTAGAGGGTCAGCTCTGCAGGACACATCTCTCTATATACTGTCTCTGTATATTAGAGGGTCAGCTCTGCAGGACACATCTCTCTATATACTGTCTCTGTATATTAGAATGTCAGCTCTGTAGGACACATCTCTCTCTATATACTGTCTCTGTATATTAGAATGTCAGCTCTGCAGGACACCTCTATATACTGTCTCTGTATCCTCTCTGTATATTAGAGGGTCAGCTCTGCAAGACACATTTCTCTATATACTGTCTCTGTATATTAAAGGATCAGCTCTGCAGGACACATCTCTCTCTATATACTGTCTCTGTATATTAGAGGGTCAGCTCTGCAGGACACATCTCTCTATAAACTGTCTCTGTATATTAGAGGGTCAGCTCTGCAGGACACATCTCTCTATATACTTTCTCTGTATATTAGAGGATCAGCTCTGCAGGACACATCTCTCTATATACAGTCTCTGTATCCTCTCTGTACATTGGAGGGTCAGCTCTGCAGGACATATCTCTCTATATACAGGACACATCTCTCTATATACAATCTCTGTATATTAGAGGGTCAGCTCGGCAGGACACATCTCTCTCTATATACTGTCTAATATTAGAGGGTCAGCTCTGCAGGACACATCTCTCTCTATATACTGTCTAATCTTAGAGGGTCAGCTCTGCAGGACACATCTCTCTCTATATACTGTCTCTGTATTTTAGAGGGTCAGCTCTGTAGGACACATCTCTCTATATACTGTCTCTGTATCCTCTCTGTATATTAGAGGGTCAGCTCTGCAGGACACATCTCTCTATATACAGTCTCTGTATGCTCTCTGTACATTAGAGGGTCAGCTCTGCAGGGCACATCTCTCTATATACTGTCTCTGTTTATTAGAGGGTCAGCTCTGCAGGACACATCTCTCTATATACTGTCTCTGTATATTAGAGAGTCAGCTCTGCAGGACACATCTCTCTATATACAGTCTCTGTATCCTCTCTGTATATTAGAGGGTCAGCTCTGCAGGACACATCTCTCTATATGCTGTCTCTGTATCCTTTCCGTATATTAGAGGGTCAGCTCTGCAGGACACATCTCTCTATATATAGTCTCTGTATCCTCTCTGTATATTAGAGGGTCAGCTCTGCAGGACACATCTCTCTATATACTGTCTCTGTATCCTCTCTGTATATTAGAGGGTCAGCTCTGCAGGACACATCTCTCTATATATAGTCTCTGTATCTTCTCTGTATATATGAGGGTCAGCTCTGCAGGACACATCTCTCTATATACTGTCTCTGTATAGAGGGTCAGCTCTGCAGGACACATCGCTCTATATACTGTCTCTGTATATTAGACTGTCAGCTCTGCAGGACACATCTCTCTCTATATACTGTCTCTGTATATTAGAAAGTCAGCTCTGCAGGACACCTCTATATACTGTCTCTGTATCCTCTGTATATTAGAGGGTCAGCTCTGCAGGACACATCTCTCTCTATATACTGTCTCTGTATATTAGAGTGTCAGCTCTGCAGGACACATCTCTCTCTATATACTGTCTCTGTATATTAGAGGGTCAGCTCTGCAGGACACATCTCTCTATATATTGTCTCTGTATATATGAGGGTCAGCTCTGCAGGACACATCTCTCTATATACAGTCTCTGTATCCTCTCTGTATATTAGAGGGTCAGCTCTGCAGGACACATCTCTCTATATACTGTCTCTGTATATTAGAGGGTCAGCTCTGCAGGACACATCTCTCTATATACTGTCTCTGTATATTAGAATGTCAGCTCTGTAGGACACATCTCTCTCTATATACTGTCTCTATATATATTAGAAAGTCAGCTCTGCAGGACACCTCTATATACTGTCTCTGTATCCTCTCTGTATATTAGAGGGTCAGCTCTGCAGGACACATCTCTCTATATACTGTCTCTGTATATTAGAGGGTCAGCTCTGCAGGACACATCTCTCTATATACAGTCTCTGTATCCTCTCTGTACATTAGAGGGTCAGCTCTGCAGGACACATCTCTCTATATACAATCTCTGTATATTAGAGGGTCAGCTCTGCAGGACACATCTCTCTATATACTGTCTCTGTATATTAGAGTGTCAGCTCTGCAGGACACATCTTTCTATATATTGTCTCTGTATCCTCTCTGTACATTAGAAAGTCAGCTCTGCAGGACACATCTCTCTCTATATACTGTCTGTGTATTAGAGGGTCAGCTCTGCAGGACACATCTCTCTCTATATACTGTCTCTGTATATTAGAGAATCAGCTCTGCAGGACACATCTCTCTCTATATACTGTCTCTGTATATTAGAGGGTCAGCTCTGCTGGACACATCTCTATATATTGTCTCTGTATATTAGAGGGTCAGCTCTGCAGGACACATCTCTCTATATACTGTCTCTGTATATTAGAGGGTCAGCTCTGCAGGACACATCTCTCTATATAGTCTCTGTATATTAGAGAGTCAGCTCTGCAGGACACATCTCTCTATATACAGTCTCTGTATCCTCTCTGTACATTAGAGGGTCAGCTCTGCAGGACACATCTCTCTCTATATACAGTCTCTGTATATTAGAGGGTCAGCTCTGCAGGACACATCTCTCTATATATTGTCTCTGTATATAAGAGGGTCAGCTCTGCAGGACACATCTCTCTCTATATACTGTCTCCTCTCTGTATATTAGAGGGTCAGTTCTGCAGGACACATCTCTCTATATACTGTCTGTATATTAGAGGGTCAGCTCTGCAGGACACACCTCTCTATATAAAGTCTCTGTATCCTCTCTGTACATTAGAGGGTCAGCCCTGCAGGACACATCTCTCTGTATACAGTCTCATTATCCTCTCTGTACATTAGAGGGTCAGCTCTGCAGGACACATCTCTCTATATACAATCTCTGTATATTAGAGGGTTAGCTCTGCAGGACTCATCTCTCTATATATTGTCTCTGTATATGAGGGTAAGCTCTGCAGGACACACCTCTCTATATACTGTCTCTGTATATTAGAGGGTCAGTTCTGCAGGACACATCTCTCTATATACTGTCTGTATATTAGAGGGTCAGCTCTGCAGGACACACCTCTCTATATAAAGTCTCTGTATCCTCTCTGTACATTAGAGGGTCAGCCCTGCAGGACACATCTCTCTGTATACAGTCTCATTATCCTCTCTGTACATTAGAGGGTCAGCTCTGCAGGACACATCTCTCTATATACAATCTCTGTATATTAGAGGGTCAGCTCTGCAGGACACATCTCTCTATATACTGTCTCTGTACATTAGATTGTCAGCTCTGCAGGACACATCTCTCTCTATATACTGTCTCTGTATATTAGAGGGTCAGCTCTGCAGGACACATCTCTCTATATACAATCTCTGTATATTAGAGGGTCAGCTCTGCAGGACACATCTCTCTATATACTGTCTCTATATATATATTAGAAAGTCAGCTCTGCAGGACACCTCTATATACTGTCTCTGTATCCTCTCTGTATATTAGAGGGTCAGCTCTGCAGGACACATCTCTCTATATACTGTCTCTGTATATTAGAGGGTCAGCTCTGCAGGACACATCTCTCTATATACAGTCTCTGTATCCTCTCTGTATATTAGAGGGTCAGCTCTGCAGGACACATCTCTCTATATACTGTCTCTGTATATTAGAGGGTCAGCTCTGCAGGACACATCTCTCTCTATATACTGTCTCTGTATATTAGAATGTCAGCTCTGCAGGACACCTCTATATACTGTCTCTGTATCCTCTCTGTATATTAGAGGGTCAGCTCTGCAGGACACATCTCTCTATATACTGTCTCTGTATATTAGAATGTCAGCTCTGCAGGACACATCTCTCTCTATATACTGTCTCTGTATATTAGAGAGTCAGCTCTGCAGGACACATCTCTCTATATATTGTCTCTGTACATTAGAGTGTCAGCTCTGTAGGACACATCTCTCTCCATATACTGTCTCTGTATCCTCTCTGTATATTAGAGGGTCAGCTCTGCAGGACACATCTCTCTATATACTGTCTCTGTATATTAGAGGGTCAGCTCTGCAGGACACACCTCTCTATATACAGTCCCTGTATGCTCTCTGTACATTAGAGGGTCAGCTCTGCAGGACACATCTCTCTGTATACAGTCTCTGTATCCTCTCTGTACATTAGAGGGTCAGCTCTGCAGGACACTTCTCTCTATATACAATCTCTGTATATTAGGGGGTTAGCTCTGCAGGACACATCTTTCTATATATTGTCTCTGTATATGAGGGTCAGCTCTGCAGGACACATCTCTCTCTATATACTGTCTCTGTATATTAGAGGATCAGCTCTGCAGGACACATCTCTCTCTATATACTGTCTCTGTATATTTGAGGGTCAGCTCTGCAGGACACATCTCTCTATATACTGTCTCTGTATCCTCTCTGTACATTAGAGGGTCAGCTCGGCAGGACACATCTCTCTATATACAATCTCTGTATATTAGAGGGTCAGCTCTGCAGGACACATCTCTCTATATACTGTCTCTGTACATTAGATTGTCAGCTCTGCAGGACACATCTCTCTCTCTATATACTGTCTCCGTATATTAGAGGGTCAGCTCTGCAGGAAACATCTCTCTATATACAGTCTCTGTATCCTCTCTGTACATTAGAGGGTCAGCTCTGCAGGACACATCTCTCTATATACTGTCTCTGTATATTAGAGGACACATCTCTATATACAGTCTCTGTATCCTCTGTATATTAGAGGGTCAGCTCTGCAGGACACATCTCTCTCTATATACTGTCTCTGTATATTAGAGGGTCAGCTCTGCAGGATACATCTCTCTCTATATATTGTCTCTGTATATTAGAGTGTCAGCTCTGCAGGACACATCTCTCTATATATACTGTCTCTGTATATTAGAGGGTCAGCTCTGCAGGAAACATCTCTCTATATACAGTCTCTGTATCCTCTCTGTACATTAGAGGGTCAGCTCTGCAGGACACATCTCTCTATATACAATCTCTGTATATTAGAGGGTCAGCTCTGCAGGACACATCTCTCTATATATACTGTCTCTGTACATTAGATTGTCAGCTCTGCAGGACACATCTTTCTATATATTGTCTCTGTATCCTCTCTGTACATTAGAAAGTCAGCTCTGCAGGACACATCTCTCTCTATATACTGTCTGTATATTAGAGGGTCAGCTCTGCAGGACACATCTCTCTCTATATACTGTCTCTATATTAGAGAATCAGCTCTGCAGGACACATCTCTCTCTATATAATGTCTCTGTATATTAGAGGGTCAGCTCTGCTGGACACATCTCTCTATATATTGTCTCTGTATATTAGAGGGTCAGCTCTGCAGGACACATCTCTCTATATACTGTCTCTGTATATTAGAGGGTCAGCTCTGCAGGACACATCTCTCTATATACAGTCTCTGTATCCTCTCTGTACATTAGAGGGTCAGCTCTGCAGGACACATCTCTCTCTATATACAGTCTCTGTATATTAGAGGGTCAGCTCTGCAGGACACATCTCTCTATATATTGTCTCTGTATATAAGAGGTTCAGCTCTGCAGGACACATCTCTCTATATAGTCTTTGTATATTAGAGAGTCAGCTCTGCAGGACACATCTCTATATATACAGTCTCTGTATCCTCTCTGTACATTAGAGGGTCAGCTCTGCAGGACACATCTCTCTCTATATATTGTCTCTATATTAGAGGGTCATCTCTGCAGGACACATGTCTCTATATACTGTCTCTGTATCCTCTCTGTATATTAGAGGGTCAGTTCTGCAGGACACATCTCTCTCTATATACAGTCTCTGTATCCTCTCTGTATATTAGAGGGTCAGCTCTGCAGGACATCTCTCTCTATATACTGGCTCTGTACATTAGATTGTCAGCTCTGCAGGACACATCTCTCTATATATTGTCTCTGTATATAAGAGGGTCAGCTCTGCAGGACACATCTCTCTCTATATACTGTCTAATATTAGAGGGTCAGCTCTGCAGGACACATCTCCCTCTATATACTGTCTGTATATTAGAGGGTCAGCTCTGCAGGACACACCTCTCTATATACTGTCTCTGTATATTAGAGGGTCAGCTCTGCAGGACACATCTCTCTATATACTGTCTCTGTATATTAGAGAGTCAATTCTGCAGGACACATCTCTCTATATACTGCCTCTGTATATTAGAGTGTCAGCTCTGCAGGACACATCTCTCTATATACAATCTCTGTATATTAGATGGTCAGCTCTGCAGGACACATCTCTCTCTGTATACTGTCTCTGTATATTAGAGTGTCAGCTCTGCAGGACACATCTCTCTCTGTATACTGTCTCTGTATATTAGAGGGTCAGCTCTGCAGGACACATCTCTCTATATACTGTCTCTGTATATTAGAGTGTCAGCTCTGCAGGACACATCTCTCTATATACTGTCTCTGTATATTAGAGGGTCAGCTCTGCAGGACACATCTCTCTATATACAGGGTTAGCTCTGCAGGACACATCTCTCTATATACTGTCTCTGTATCCTCTCTGTATATTAGAGGGTCAGCTCTACAGGACACATCTCTCTATATACTGTCCATGTATTCTCTCTGTATATTAGAGGGTCAGCTCTGCAGGACACATGTCTCAATATACTGTCTCTGTATCCTCTCTGTATATTAGAGGGTCAGCTCTACAGGACACATCTCTCTCTATATACTGTCTCTGTATCCTCTCTGTATATTAGAGGGTTAGCTCTGCAGGACACATCTCTCTATATACTGTCTCTGTATATTAGAGGGTCAGCTCTGCAGGACACATCTCTATATATACAGTCCCTGTATGCTCTCTGTATATTAGAGGGTCAGCTCTGCAGGACACATCTCTCTATATACTGTCTCTGTATATTAGAGGGTCAGCTCTGCAGGACACATCTCTATATATACAGTCCCTGTATGCTCTCTGTATATTAGAGGGTCAGCTCTGCAGGACACATCTCTCTCTATATACTGTCTCTGTATATTAGAGTGTCAGCTCTGCAGGACACATCTCTCTATATACAGTCCCTGTATGCTCTCTGTATATTAGAGGGTCAGCTCTGCAGGACACATCTCTCTCTATATACTGTCTCTGTATATTAGAGGGTCAGCTCTGCAGGACACATCTCTCTATATACTGTCTCTGTATATTAGAGGGTCAGCTCTGCAGGACACATCTCTCTATATACTGTCTCTGTATATTAGAGTGTCAGCTCTGCAGGACACATCTCTCTATATACTGTCTCTGTATATTAGAGGGTCAGCTCTGCAGGACACATCTCTCTATATACAGGGTTAGCTCTGCAGGACACATCTCTCTATATACTGTCTCTGTATCCTCTCTGTATATTAGAGGGTCAGCTCTACAGGACACATCTCTCTATATACTGTCCATGTATCCTCTCTGTATATTAGAGGGTCAGCTCTGCAGGACACATGTCTCAATATACTGTCTCTGTATCCTCTCTGTATATTAGAGGGTCAGCTCTACAGGACACATCTCTCTCTATATACTGTCTCTGTATCCTCTCTGTATATTAGAGGGTTAGCTCTGCAGGACACATCTCTCTATATACTGTCTCTGTATATTAGAGGGTCAGCTCTGCAGGACACATCTCTCTATATACAGTCTCTGTATCCTCTCTGTACATTAGAGGGTCAGCTCTGCAGGACACATCTCTCTATATACAATCTCTGTATATTAGAGGGTCAGCTCTGCAGGACACATCTCTCTATATACTGTCTCTGTATATTAGAGTGTCAGCTCTGCAGGACACATCTTTCTATATATTGTCTCTGTATCCTCTCTGTACATTAGAAAGTCAGCTCTGCAGGACACATCTCTCTCTATATACTGTCTGTGTATTAGAGGGTCAGCTCTGCAGGACACATCTCTCTCTATATACTGTCTCTGTATATTAGAGAATCAGCTCTGCAGGACACATCTCTCTCTATATACTGTCTCTGTATATTAGAGGGTCAGCTCTGCTGGACACATCTCTCTATATATTGTCTCTGTATATTAGAGGGTCAGCTCTGCAGGACACATCTCTCTATATACTGTCTCTGTATATTAGAGGGTCAGCTCTGCAGGACACATCTCTCTATATAGTCTCTGTATATTAGAGAGTCAGCTCTGCAGGACACATCTCTCTATATACAGTCTCTGTATCCTCTCTGTACATTAGAGGGTCAGCTCTGCAGGACACATCTCTCTCTATATACAGTCTCTGTATATTAGAGGGTCAGCTCTGCAGGACACATCTCTCTATATATTGTCTCTGTATATAAGAGGGTCAGCTCTGCAGGACACATCTCTCTCTATATACTGTCTCCTCTCTGTATATTAGAGGGTCAGTTCTGCAGGACACATCTCTCTATATACTGTCTGTATATTAGAGGGTCAGCTCTGCAGGACACACCTCTCTATATAAAGTCTCTGTATCCTCTCTGTACATTAGAGGGTCAGCCCTGCAGGACACATCTCTCTGTATACAGTCTCATTATCCTCTCTGTACATTAGAGGGTCAGCTCTGCAGGACACATCTCTCTATATACAATCTCTGTATATTAGAGGGTTAGCTCTGCAGGACTCATCTCTCTATATATTGTCTCTGTATATGAGGGTAAGCTCTGCAGGACACACCTCTCTATATACTGTCTCTGTATATTAGAGGGTCAGCTCTGCAGGACACATCTCTCTATATACAATCTCTGTATATTAGAGGGTCAGCTCTGCAGGACACATCTCTCTATATACTGTCTCTGTACATTAGATTGTCAGCTCTGCAGGACACATCTCTCTCTATATACTGTCTCTGTATATTAGAGGGTCAGCTCTGCAGGACACATCTCTCTATATACAATCTCTGTATATTAGAGGGTCAGCTCTGCAGGACACATCTCTCTATATACTGTCTCTATATATATATTAGAAAGTCAGCTCTGCAGGACACCTCTATATACTGTCTCTGTATCCTCTCTGTATATTAGAGGGTCAGCTCTGCAGGACACATCTCTCTATATACTGTCTCTGTATATTAGAGGGTCAGCTCTGCAGGACACATCTCTCTATATACAGTCTCTGTATCCTCTCTGTATATTAGAGGGTCAGCTCTGCAGGACACATCTCTCTATATACTGTCTCTGTATATTAGAGGGTCAGCTCTGCAGGACACATCTCTCTCTATATACTGTCTCTGTATATTAGAATGTCAGCTCTGCAGGACACCTCTATATACTGTCTCTGTATCCTCTCTGTATATTAGAGGGTCAGCTCTGCAGGACACATCTCTCTATATACTGTCTCTGTATATTAGAATGTCAGCTCTGCAGGACACATCTCTCTCTATATACTGTCTCTGTATATTAGAGAGTCAGCTCTGCAGGACACATCTCTCTATATATTGTCTCTGTACATTAGAGTGTCAGCTCTGTAGGACACATCTCTCTCCATATACTGTCTCTGTATCCTCTCTGTATATTAGAGGGTCAGCTCTGCAGGACACATCTCTCTATATACTGTCTCTGTATATTAGAGGGTCAGCTCTGCAGGACACACCTCTCTATATACAGTCCCTGTATGCTCTCTGTACATTAGAGGGTCAGCTCTGCAGGACACATCTCTCTGTATACAGTCTCTGTATCCTCTCTGTACATTAGAGGGTCAGCTCTGCAGGACACTTCTCTCTATATACAATCTCTGTATATTAGGGGGTTAGCTCTGCAGGACACATCTTTCTATATATTGTCTCTGTATATGAGGGTCAGCTCTGCAGGACACATCTCTCTCTATATACTGTCTCTGTATATTAGAGGATCAGCTCTGCAGGACACATCTCTCTCTATATACTGTCTCTGTATATTTGAGGGTCAGCTCTGCAGGACACATCTCTCTATATACTGTCTCTGTATCCTCTCTGTACATTAGAGGGTCAGCTCGGCAGGACACATCTCTCTATATACAATCTCTGTATATTAGAGGGTCAGCTCTGCAGGACACATCTCTCTATATACTGTCTCTGTACATTAGATTGTCAGCTCTGCAGGACACATCTCTCTCTCTATATACTGTCTCCGTATATTAGAGGGTCAGCTCTGCAGGAAACATCTCTCTATATACAGTCTCTGTATCCTCTCTGTACATTAGAGGGTCAGCTCTGCAGGACACATCTCTCTATATACTGTCTCTGTATATTAGAGGACACATCTCTATATACAGTCTCTGTATCCTCTGTATATTAGAGGGTCAGCTCTGCAGGACACATCTCTCTCTATATACTGTCTCTGTATATTAGAGGGTCAGCTCTGCAGGATACATCTCTCTCTATATATTGTCTCTGTATATTAGAGTGTCAGCTCTGCAGGACACATCTCTCTATATATACTGTCTCTGTACATTAGAGGGTCAGCTCTGCAGGACACATCTCTCTATATACAATCTCTGTATATTAGAGGGTCAGCTCTGCAGGACACATCTCTCTCTATATACTGTCTCTGTATATTAGAGGGTCAGCTCTGCAGGATACATCTCTCTCTATATATTGTCTCTGTATATTAGAGTGTCAGCTCTGCAGGACACATCTCTCTATATATACTGTCTCTGTATATTAGAGGGTCAGCTCTGCAGGAAACATCTCTCTATATACAGTCTCTGTATCCTCTCTGTACATTAGAGGGTCAGCTCTGCAGGACACATCTCTCTATATACAATCTCTGTATATTAGAGGGTCAGCTCTGCAGGACACATCTCTCTATATATACTGTCTCTGTACATTAGATTGTCAGCTCTGCAGGACACATCTTTCTATATATTGTCTCTGTATCCTCTCTGTACATTAGAAAGTCAGCTCTGCAGGACACATCTCTCTCTATATACTGTCTGTATATTAGAGGGTCAGCTCTGCAGGACACATCTCTCTCTATATACTGTCTCTATATTAGAGAATCAGCTCTGCAGGACACATCTCTCTCTATATAATGTCTCTGTATATTAGAGGGTCAGCTCTGCTGGACACATCTCTCTATATATTGTCTCTGTATATTAGAGGGTCAGCTCTGCAGGACACATCTCTCTATATACTGTCTCTGTATATTAGAGGGTCAGCTCTGCAGGACACATCTCTCTATATACAGTCTCTGTATCCTCTCTGTACATTAGAGGGTCAGCTCTGCAGGACACATCTCTCTCTATATACAGTCTCTGTATATTAGAGGGTCAGCTCTGCAGGACACATCTCTCTATATATTGTCTCTGTATATAAGAGGTTCAGCTCTGCAGGACACATCTCTCTATATAGTCTTTGTATATTAGAGAGTCAGCTCTGCAGGACACATCTCTATATATACAGTCTCTGTATCCTCTCTGTACATTAGAGGGTCAGCTCTGCAGGACACATCTCTCTCTATATATTGTCTCTATATTAGAGGGTCATCTCTGCAGGACACATGTCTCTATATACTGTCTCTGTATCCTCTCTGTATATTAGAGGGTCAGTTCTGCAGGACACATCTCTCTCTATATACAGTCTCTGTATCCTCTCTGTATATTAGAGGGTCAGCTCTGCAGGACATCTCTCTCTATATACTGGCTCTGTACATTAGATTGTCAGCTCTGCAGGACACATCTCTCTATATATTGTCTCTGTATATAAGAGGGTCAGCTCTGCAGGACACATCTCTCTCTATATACTGTCTCCTCTCTGTATATTAGAGGGTCAGCTCTGCAGAACACATCTCTCTATATACTGTCTATATATATTAGAAAGTCAGCTCTGCAGGACACCTCTATATACTGTCTCTGTATCCTCTCTGTATATTAGAGGGTCAGCTCTGCAGGACACATCTCTCTATATACTGTCTCTGTATATTAGAGGGTCAGCTCTGCAGGACACATCTCTCTCTATATACTGTCTCTGTATATTAGAGGGTCAGCTCTGTAGGACACATCTCTCTATATATTGTCTCTGTACATTAGAGTGTCAGCTCTGTAGGACACATCTCTCTATATACTGTCTCTGTATCCTCTCTGTATATTAGAGGGTCAGCTCTGCAGGACACATCTCTCTATATACAGTCTCTGTATGCTCTCTGTACATTAGAGGGTCAGCTCTGCAGGGCACATCTCTCTATATACTGTCTCTGTATATTAGAGGGTCAGCTCTGCAGGACACATCTCTCTATATACAGGGTCAGCTCTGCAGGGCACATCTCTCTATATACTGTCTCTGTATATTAGAGGGTCAGCTCTGCAGGACACATCTCTCTATATACAGGGTCAGCTCTGCAGGACACATCTCTCTCTATATACTGTCTGTATATAGGAGGGTCAGCTCTGCAGGACACATCTCTCTCTATATACTGTCTCTGTATATTAGAGGGTCAGCTCTGCAGGACACATCTCTATATACTGTCTCTGTATATTAGAGGGTCAGCTCTGCAGGACAAATCTCTCTATATACAGTCTCTGTATCCTCTCTGTATATTAGAGGGTCAGCTCTGCAGGACACATCTCTCTATATGCTGTCTCTGTATCCTTTCTGTATATTAGAGGGTCAGCTCTGCAGGACACATCTCTCTATATATAGTCTCTGTATCCTCTCTGTATATTAGAGGGTCAGCTCTGCAGGACACATCTCTCTATATACTGTCTCTGTATCCTCTCTGTATATTAGAGGGTCAGCTCTGCAGGACACATCTCTCTATATATAGTCTCTGTATCTTCTCTGTATATATGAGGGTCAGCTCTGCAGGACACATCTCTCTATATACTGTCTCTGTATAGAGGGTCAGCTCTGCAGGACACATCTCTCTATATACTGTCTCTGTATATTAGACTGTCAGCTCTGCAGGACACATCTCTCTCTATATACTGTCTCTGTATATTAGAAAGTCAGCTCTGCAGGACACCTCTATATACTGTCTCTGTATCCTCTCTGTATATTAGAGGGTCAGCTCTGCAGGACACATCTCTCTCTATATACTGTCTCTGTATATTAGAGTGTCAGCTCTGCAGGACACATCTCTCTCTATATACTGTCTCTGTATATTAGAGGGTCAGCTCTGCAGGACACATCTCTCTATATATTGTCTCTGTATATATGAGGGTCAGCTCTGCAGGACACATCTCTCTATATACAGTCTCTGTATCCTCTCTGTATATTAGAGAGTCAGCTCTGCAGGACACATCTCTCTATATACTGTCTCTGTATATTAGAGGGTCAGCTCTGCAGGACACATCTCTCTATATACTGTCTCTGTATATTAGAATGTCAGCTCTGTAGGACACATCTCTCTCTATATACTGTCTCTATATATATTAGAAAGTCAGCTCTGCAGGACACCTCTATATACTGTCTCTGTATCCTCTCTGTATATTAGAGGGTCAGCTCTGCAGGACACATCTCTCTCTATATACTGTCTCTGTATATTAGAGGGTCAGCTATGCAGGACACATCTCTCTATATACAGTCTCTGTATCCTCTCTGTATATTAGAGGGTCAGCTCTGCAGGACACATCTCTCTATATACTGTCTCTGTATATTAGAGGGTCAGCTCTGCAGGACACATCTCTCTATATACTGTCTCTGTATATTAGAATGTCAGCTCTGTAGGACACATCTCTCTCTATATACTGTCTCTGTATATTAGAATGTCAGCTCTGCAGGACACCTCTATATACTGTCTCTGTATCCTCTCTGTATATTAGAGGGTCAGCTCTGCAAGACACATTTCTCTATATACTGTCTCTGTATATTAAAGGATCAGCTCTGCAGGACACATCTCTCTCTATATACTGTCTCTGTATATTAGAGGGTCAGCTCTGCAGGACACATCTCTCTATAAACTGTCTCTGTATATTAGAGGGTCAGCTCTGCAGGACACATCTCTCTATATACTTTCTCTGTATATTAGAGGATCAGCTCTGCAGGACACATCTCTCTATATACAGTCTCTGTATCCTCTCTGTACATTGGAGGGTCAGCTCTGCAGGACATATCTCTCTATATACAGGACACATCTCTCTATATACAATCTCTGTATATTAGAGGGTCAGCTCGGCAGGACACATCTCTCTCTATATACTGTCTAATATTAGAGGGTCAGCTCTGCAGGACACATCTCTCTCTATATACTGTCTAATCTTAGAGGGTCAGCTCTGCAGGACACATCTCTCTCTATATACTGTCTCTGTATTTTAGAGGGTCAGCTCTGTAGGACACATCTCTCTATATACTGTCTCTGTATCCTCTCTGTATATTAGAGGGTCAGCTCTGCAGGACACATCTCTCTATATACAGTCTCTGTATGCTCTCTGTACATTAGAGGGTCAGCTCTGCAGGGCACATCTCTCTATATACTGTCTCTGTTTATTAGAGGGTCAGCTCTGCAGGACACATCTCTCTATATACTGTCTCTGTATATTAGAGAGTCAGCTCTGCAGGACACATCTCTCTATATACAGTCTCTGTATCCTCTCTGTATATTAGAGGGTCAGCTCTGCAGGACACATCTCTCTATATGCTGTCTCTGTATCCTTTCCGTATATTAGAGGGTCAGCTCTGCAGGACACATCTCTCTATATATAGTCTCTGTATCCTCTCTGTATATTAGAGGGTCAGCTCTGCAGGACACATCTCTCTATATACTGTCTCTGTATCCTCTCTGTATATTAGAGGGTCAGCTCTGCAGGACACATCTCTCTATATATAGTCTCTGTATCTTCTCTGTATATATGAGGGTCAGCTCTGCAGGACACATCTCTCTATATACTGTCTCTGTATAGAGGGTCAGCTCTGCAGGACACATCGCTCTATATACTGTCTCTGTATATTAGACTGTCAGCTCTGCAGGACACATCTCTCTCTATATACTGTCTCTGTATATTAGAAAGTCAGCTCTGCAGGACACCTCTATATACTGTCTCTGTATCCTCTGTATATTAGAGGGTCAGCTCTGCAGGACACATCTCTCTCTATATACTGTCTCTGTATATTAGAGTGTCAGCTCTGCAGGACACATCTCTCTCTATATACTGTCTCTGTATATTAGAGGGTCAGCTCTGCAGGACACATCTCTCTATATATTGTCTCTGTATATATGAGGGTCAGCTCTGCAGGACACATCTCTCTATATACAGTCTCTGTATCCTCTCTGTATATTAGAGGGTCAGCTCTGCAGGACACATCTCTCTATATACTGTCTCTGTATATTAGAGGGTCAGCTCTGCAGGACACATCTCTCTATATACTGTCTCTGTATATTAGAATGTCAGCTCTGTAGGACACATCTCTCTCTATATACTGTCTCTATATATATTAGAAAGTCAGCTCTGCAGGACACCTCTATATACTGTCTCTGTATCCTCTCTGTATATTAGAGGGTCAGCTCTGCAGGACACATCTCTCTATATACTGTCTCTGTATATTAGAGGGTCAGCTCTGCAGGACACATCTCTCTATATACAGTCTCTGTATCCTCTCTGTACATTAGAGGGTCAGCTCTGCAGGACACATCTCTCTATATACAATCTCTGTATATTAGAGGGTCAGCTCTGCAGGACACATCTCTCTATATACTGTCTCTGTATATTAGAGTGTCAGCTCTGCAGGACACATCTTTCTATATATTGTCTCTGTATCCTCTCTGTACATTAGAAAGTCAGCTCTGCAGGACACATCTCTCTCTATATACTGTCTGTGTATTAGAGGGTCAGCTCTGCAGGACACATCTCTCTCTATATACTGTCTCTGTATATTAGAGAATCAGCTCTGCAGGACACATCTCTCTCTATATACTGTCTCTGTATATTAGAGGGTCAGCTCTGCTGGACACATCTCTATATATTGTCTCTGTATATTAGAGGGTCAGCTCTGCAGGACACATCTCTCTATATACTGTCTCTGTATATTAGAGGGTCAGCTCTGCAGGACACATCTCTCTATATAGTCTCTGTATATTAGAGAGTCAGCTCTGCAGGACACATCTCTCTATATACAGTCTCTGTATCCTCTCTGTACATTAGAGGGTCAGCTCTGCAGGACACATCTCTCTCTATATACAGTCTCTGTATATTAGAGGGTCAGCTCTGCAGGACACATCTCTCTATATATTGTCTCTGTATATAAGAGGGTCAGCTCTGCAGGACACATCTCTCTCTATATACTGTCTCCTCTCTGTATATTAGAGGGTCAGTTCTGCAGGACACATCTCTCTATATACTGTCTGTATATTAGAGGGTCAGCTCTGCAGGACACACCTCTCTATATAAAGTCTCTGTATCCTCTCTGTACATTAGAGGGTCAGCCCTGCAGGACACATCTCTCTGTATACAGTCTCATTATCCTCTCTGTACATTAGAGGGTCAGCTCTGCAGGACACATCTCTCTATATACAATCTCTGTATATTAGAGGGTTAGCTCTGCAGGACTCATCTCTCTATATATTGTCTCTGTATATGAGGGTAAGCTCTGCAGGACACACCTCTCTATATACTGTCTCTGTATATTAGAGGGTCAGTTCTGCAGGACACATCTCTCTATATACTGTCTGTATATTAGAGGGTCAGCTCTGCAGGACACACCTCTCTATATAAAGTCTCTGTATCCTCTCTGTACATTAGAGGGTCAGCCCTGCAGGACACATCTCTCTGTATACAGTCTCATTATCCTCTCTGTACATTAGAGGGTCAGCTCTGCAGGACACATCTCTCTATATACAATCTCTGTATATTAGAGGGTCAGCTCTGCAGGACACATCTCTCTATATACTGTCTCTGTACATTAGATTGTCAGCTCTGCAGGACACATCTCTCTCTATATACTGTCTCTGTATATTAGAGGGTCAGCTCTGCAGGACACATCTCTCTATATACAATCTCTGTATATTAGAGGGTCAGCTCTGCAGGACACATCTCTCTATATACTGTCTCTATATATATATTAGAAAGTCAGCTCTGCAGGACACCTCTATATACTGTCTCTGTATCCTCTCTGTATATTAGAGGGTCAGCTCTGCAGGACACATCTCTCTATATACTGTCTCTGTATATTAGAGGGTCAGCTCTGCAGGACACATCTCTCTATATACAGTCTCTGTATCCTCTCTGTATATTAGAGGGTCAGCTCTGCAGGACACATCTCTCTATATACTGTCTCTGTATATTAGAGGGTCAGCTCTGCAGGACACATCTCTCTCTATATACTGTCTCTGTATATTAGAATGTCAGCTCTGCAGGACACCTCTATATACTGTCTCTGTATCCTCTCTGTATATTAGAGGGTCAGCTCTGCAGGACACATCTCTCTATATACTGTCTCTGTATATTAGAATGTCAGCTCTGCAGGACACATCTCTCTCTATATACTGTCTCTGTATATTAGAGAGTCAGCTCTGCAGGACACATCTCTCTATATATTGTCTCTGTACATTAGAGTGTCAGCTCTGTAGGACACATCTCTCTCCATATACTGTCTCTGTATCCTCTCTGTATATTAGAGGGTCAGCTCTGCAGGACACATCTCTCTATATACTGTCTCTGTATATTAGAGGGTCAGCTCTGCAGGACACACCTCTCTATATACAGTCCCTGTATGCTCTCTGTACATTAGAGGGTCAGCTCTGCAGGACACATCTCTCTGTATACAGTCTCTGTATCCTCTCTGTACATTAGAGGGTCAGCTCTGCAGGACACTTCTCTCTATATACAATCTCTGTATATTAGGGGGTTAGCTCTGCAGGACACATCTTTCTATATATTGTCTCTGTATATGAGGGTCAGCTCTGCAGGACACATCTCTCTCTATATACTGTCTCTGTATATTAGAGGATCAGCTCTGCAGGACACATCTCTCTCTATATACTGTCTCTGTATATTTGAGGGTCAGCTCTGCAGGACACATCTCTCTATATACTGTCTCTGTATCCTCTCTGTACATTAGAGGGTCAGCTCGGCAGGACACATCTCTCTATATACAATCTCTGTATATTAGAGGGTCAGCTCTGCAGGACACATCTCTCTATATACTGTCTCTGTACATTAGATTGTCAGCTCTGCAGGACACATCTCTCTCTCTATATACTGTCTCCGTATATTAGAGGGTCAGCTCTGCAGGAAACATCTCTCTATATACAGTCTCTGTATCCTCTCTGTACATTAGAGGGTCAGCTCTGCAGGACACATCTCTCTATATACTGTCTCTGTATATTAGAGGACACATCTCTATATACAGTCTCTGTATCCTCTGTATATTAGAGGGTCAGCTCTGCAGGACACATCTCTCTCTATATACTGTCTCTGTATATTAGAGGGTCAGCTCTGCAGGATACATCTCTCTCTATATATTGTCTCTGTATATTAGAGTGTCAGCTCTGCAGGACACATCTCTCTATATATACTGTCTCTGTACATTAGAGGGTCAGCTCTGCAGGACACATCTCTCTATATACAATCTCTGTATATTAGAGGGTCAGCTCTGCAGGACACATCTCTCTCTATATACTGTCTCTGTATATTAGAGGGTCAGCTCTGCAGGATACATCTCTCTCTATATATTGTCTCTGTATATTAGAGTGTCAGCTCTGCAGGACACATCTCTCTATATATACTGTCTCTGTATATTAGAGGGTCAGCTCTGCAGGAAACATCTCTCTATATACAGTCTCTGTATCCTCTCTGTACATTAGAGGGTCAGCTCTGCAGGACACATCTCTCTATATACAATCTCTGTATATTAGAGGGTCAGCTCTGCAGGACACATCTCTCTATATATACTGTCTCTGTACATTAGATTGTCAGCTCTGCAGGACACATCTTTCTATATATTGTCTCTGTATCCTCTCTGTACATTAGAAAGTCAGCTCTGCAGGACACATCTCTCTCTATATACTGTCTGTATATTAGAGGGTCAGCTCTGCAGGACACATCTCTCTCTATATACTGTCTCTATATTAGAGAATCAGCTCTGCAGGACACATCTCTCTCTATATAATGTCTCTGTATATTAGAGGGTCAGCTCTGCTGGACACATCTCTCTATATATTGTCTCTGTATATTAGAGGGTCAGCTCTGCAGGACACATCTCTCTATATACTGTCTCTGTATATTAGAGGGTCAGCTCTGCAGGACACATCTCTCTATATACAGTCTCTGTATCCTCTCTGTACATTAGAGGGTCAGCTCTGCAGGACACATCTCTCTCTATATACAGTCTCTGTATATTAGAGGGTCAGCTCTGCAGGACACATCTCTCTATATATTGTCTCTGTATATAAGAGGTTCAGCTCTGCAGGACACATCTCTCTATATAGTCTTTGTATATTAGAGAGTCAGCTCTGCAGGACACATCTCTATATATACAGTCTCTGTATCCTCTCTGTACATTAGAGGGTCAGCTCTGCAGGACACATCTCTCTCTATATATTGTCTCTATATTAGAGGGTCATCTCTGCAGGACACATGTCTCTATATACTGTCTCTGTATCCTCTCTGTATATTAGAGGGTCAGTTCTGCAGGACACATCTCTCTCTATATACAGTCTCTGTATCCTCTCTGTATATTAGAGGGTCAGCTCTGCAGGACATCTCTCTCTATATACTGGCTCTGTACATTAGATTGTCAGCTCTGCAGGACACATCTCTCTATATATTGTCTCTGTATATAAGAGGGTCAGCTCTGCAGGACACATCTCTCTCTATATACTGTCTCCTCTCTGTATATTAGAGGGTCAGCTCTGCAGAACACATCTCTCTATATACTGTCTATATATATTAGAAAGTCAGCTCTGCAGGACACCTCTATATACTGTCTCTGTATCCTCTCTGTATATTAGAGGGTCAGCTCTGCAGGACACATCTCTCTATATACTGTCTCTGTATATTAGAGGGTCAGCTCTGCAGGACACATCTCTCTCTATATACTGTCTCTGTATATTAGAGGGTCAGCTCTGTAGGACACATCTCTCTATATATTGTCTCTGTACATTAGAGTGTCAGCTCTGTAGGACACATCTCTCTATATACTGTCTCTGTATCCTCTCTGTATATTAGAGGGTCAGCTCTGCAGGACACATCTCTCTATATACAGTCTCTGTATGCTCTCTGTACATTAGAGGGTCAGCTCTGCAGGGCACATCTCTCTATATACTGTCTCTGTATATTAGAGGGTCAGCTCTGCAGGACACATCTCTCTATATACAGGGTCAGCTCTGCAGGGCACATCTCTCTATATACTGTCTCTGTATATTAGAGTGTCAGCTCTGCAGGACACATCTCTCTCTATATACTGTCTGTATATAGGAGGGTCAGCTCTGCAGGACACATCTCTCTCTATATACTGTCTCTGTATATTAGAGGGTCAGCTCTGCAGGACACATCTCTATATACTGTCTCTGTATATTAGAGGGTCAGCTCTGCAGGACAAATCTCTCTATATACAGTCTCTGTATCCTCTCTGTATATTAGAGGGTCAGCTCTGCAGGACACATCTCTCTATATGCTGTCTCTGTATCCTTTCTGTATATTAGAGGGTCAGCTCTGCAGGACACATCTCTCTATATATAGTCTCTGTATCCTCTCTGTATATTAGAGGGTCAGCTCTGCAGGACACATCTCTCTATATATAGTCTCTGTATCTTCTCTGTATATATGAGGGTCAGCTCTGCAGGACACATCTCTCTATATACTGTCTCTGTATAGAGGGTCAGCTCTGCAGGACACATCTCTCTATATACTGTCTCTGTATATTAGACTGTCAGCTCTGCAGGACACATCTCTCTCTATATACTGTCTCTGTATATTAGAAAGTCAGCTCTGCAGGACACCTCTATATACTGTCTCTGTATCCTCTCTGTATATTAGAGGGTCAGCTCTGCAGGACACATCTCTCTCTATATACTGTCTCTGTATATTAGAGTGTCAGCTCTGCAGGACACATCTCTCTCTATATACTGTCTCTGTATATTAGAGGGTCAGCTCTGCAGGACACATCTCTCTATATATTGTCTCTGTATATATGAGGGTCAGCTCTGCAGGACACATCTCTCTATATACAGTCTCTGTATCCTCTCTGTATATTAGAGAGTCAGCTCTGCAGGACACATCTCTCTATATACTGTCTCTGTATATTAGAGGGTCAGCTCTGCAGGACACATCTCTCTATATACTGTCTCTGTATATTAGAATGTCAGCTCTGTAGGACACATCTCTCTCTATATACTGTCTCTATATATATTAGAAAGTCAGCTCTGCAGGACACCTCTATATACTGTCTCTGTATCCTCTCTGTATATTAGAGGGTCAGCTCTGCAGGACACATCTCTCTCTATATACTGTCTCTGTATATTAGAGGGTCAGCTATGCAGGACACATCTCTCTATATACAGTCTCTGTATCCTCTCTGTATATTAGAGGGTCAGCTCTGCAGGACACATCTCTCTATATACTGTCTCTGTATATTAGAGGGTCAGCTCTGCAGGACACATCTCTCTATATACTGTCTCTGTATATTAGAATGTCAGCTCTGTAGGACACATCTCTCTCTATATACTGTCTCTGTATATTAGAATGTCAGCTCTGCAGGACACCTCTATATACTGTCTCTGTATCCTCTCTGTATATTAGAGGGTCAGCTCTGCAAGACACATTTCTCTATATACTGTCTCTGTATATTAAAGGATCAGCTCTGCAGGACACATCTCTCTCTATATACTGTCTCTGTATATTAGAGGGTCAGCTCTGCAGGACACATCTCTCTATAAACTGTCTCTGTATATTAGAGGGTCAGCTCTGCAGGACACATCTCTCTATATACTTTCTCTGTATATTAGAGGATCAGCTCTGCAGGACACATCTCTCTATATACAGTCTCTGTATCCTCTCTGTACATTGGAGGGTCAGCTCTGCAGGACATATCTCTCTATATACAGGACACATCTCTCTATATACAATCTCTGTATATTAGAGGGTCAGCTCGGCAGGACACATCTCTCTCTATATACTGTCTAATATTAGAGGGTCAGCTCTGCAGGACACATCTCTCTCTATATACTGTCTAATCTTAGAGGGTCAGCTCTGCAGGACACATCTCTCTCTATATACTGTCTCTGTATTTTAGAGGGTCAGCTCTGTAGGACACATCTCTCTATATACTGTCTCTGTATCCTCTCTGTATATTAGAGGGTCAGCTCTGCAGGACACATCTCTCTATATACAGTCTCTGTATGCTCTCTGTACATTAGAGGGTCAGCTCTGCAGGGCACATCTCTCTATATACTGTCTCTGTTTATTAGAGGGTCAGCTCTGCAGGACACATCTCTCTATATACTGTCTCTGTATATTAGAGAGTCAGCTCTGCAGGACACATCTCTCTATATACAGTCTCTGTATCCTCTCTGTATATTAGAGGGTCAGCTCTGCAGGACACATCTCTCTATATGCTGTCTCTGTATCCTTTCCGTATATTAGAGGGTCAGCTCTGCAGGACACATCTCTCTATATATAGTCTCTGTATCCTCTCTGTATATTAGAGGGTCAGCTCTGCAGGACACATCTCTCTATATACTGTCTCTGTATCCTCTCTGTATATTAGAGGGTCAGCTCTGCAGGACACATCTCTCTATATATAGTCTCTGTATCTTCTCTGTATATATGAGGGTCAGCTCTGCAGGACACATCTCTCTATATACTGTCTCTGTATAGAGGGTCAGCTCTGCAGGACACATCGCTCTATATACTGTCTCTGTATATTAGACTGTCAGCTCTGCAGGACACATCTCTCTCTATATACTGTCTCTGTATATTAGAAAGTCAGCTCTGCAGGACACCTCTATATACTGTCTCTGTATCCTCTGTATATTAGAGGGTCAGCTCTGCAGGACACATCTCTCTCTATATACTGTCTCTGTATATTAGAGTGTCAGCTCTGCAGGACACATCTCTCTCTATATACTGTCTCTGTATATTAGAGGGTCAGCTCTGCAGGACACATCTCTCTATATATTGTCTCTGTATATATGAGGGTCAGCTCTGCAGGACACATCTCTCTATATACAGTCTCTGTATCCTCTCTGTATATTAGAGGGTCAGCTCTGCAGGACACATCTCTCTATATACTGTCTCTGTATATTAGAGGGTCAGCTCTGCAGGACACATCTCTCTATATACTGTCTCTGTATATTAGAATGTCAGCTCTGTAGGACACATCTCTCTCTATATACTGTCTCTATATATATTAGAAAGTCAGCTCTGCAGGACACCTCTATATACTGTCTCTGTATCCTCTCTGTATATTAGAGGGTCAGCTCTGCAGGACACATCTCTCTATATACTGTCTCTGTATATTAGAGGGTCAGCTCTGCAGGACACATCTCTCTATATACAGTCTCTGTATCCTCTCTGTACATTAGAGGGTCAGCTCTGCAGGACACATCTCTCTATATACAATCTCTGTATATTAGAGGGTCAGCTCTGCAGGACACATCTCTCTATATACTGTCTCTGTATATTAGAGTGTCAGCTCTGCAGGACACATCTTTCTATATATTGTCTCTGTATCCTCTCTGTACATTAGAAAGTCAGCTCTGCAGGACACATCTCTCTCTATATACTGTCTGTGTATTAGAGGGTCAGCTCTGCAGGACACATCTCTCTCTATATACTGTCTCTGTATATTAGAGAATCAGCTCTGCAGGACACATCTCTCTCTATATACTGTCTCTGTATATTAGAGGGTCAGCTCTGCTGGACACATCTCTCTATATATTGTCTCTGTATATTAGAGGGTCAGCTCTGCAGGACACATCTCTCTATATACTGTCTCTGAATATTAGAGGGTCAGCTCTGCAGGACACATCTCTCTATATAGTCTCTGTATATTAGAGAGTCAGCTCTGCAGGACACATCTCTCTATATACAGTCTCTGTATCCTCTCTGTACATTAGAGGGTCAGCTCTGCAGGACACATCTCTCTCTATATACAGTCTCTGTATATTAGAGGGTCAGCTCTGCAGGACACATCTCTCTATATATTGTCTCTGTATATAAGAGGGTCAGCTCTGCAGGACACATCTCTCTCTATATACTGTCTCCTCTCTGTATATTAGAGGGTCAGTTCTGCAGGACACATCTCTCTATATACTGTCTGTATATTAGAGGGTCAGCTCTGCAGGACACACCTCTCTATATAAAGTCTCTGTATCCTCTCTGTACATTAGAGGGTCAGCCCTGCAGGACACATCTCTCTGTATACAGTCTCATTATCCTCTCTGTACATTAGAGGGTCAGCTCTGCAGGACACATCTCTCTATATACAATCTCTGTATATTAGAGGGTTAGCTCTGCAGGACTCATCTCTCTATATATTGTCTCTGTATATGAGGGTAAGCTCTGCAGGACACACCTCTCTATATACTGTCTCTGTATATTAGAGGGTCAGCTCTGCAGGACACATCTCTCTATATACAATCTCTGTATATTAGAGGGTCAGCTCTGCAGGACACATCTCTCTATATACTGTCTCTGTACATTAGATTGTCAGCTCTGCAGGACACATCTCTCTCTATATACTGTCTCTGTATATTAGAGGGTCAGCTCTGCAGGACACATCTCTCTATATACAATCTCTGTATATTAGAGGGTCAGCTCTGCAGGACACATCTCTCTATATACTGTCTCTATATATATATTAGAAAGTCAGCTCTGCAGGACACCTCTATATACTGTCTCTGTATCCTCTCTGTATATTAGAGGGTCAGCTCTGCAGGACACATCTCTCTATATACTGTCTCTGTATATTAGAGGGTCAGCTCTGCAGGACACATCTCTCTATATACAGTCTCTGTATCCTCTCTGTATATTAGAGGGTCAGCTCTGCAGGACACATCTCTCTATATACTGTCTCTGTATATTAGAGGGTCAGCTCTGCAGGACACATCTCTCTCTATATACTGTCTCTGTATATTAGAATGTCAGCTCTGCAGGACACCTCTATATACTGTCTCTGTATCCTCTCTGTATATTAGAGGGTCAGCTCTGCAGGACACATCTCTCTATATACTGTCTCTGTATATTAGAATGTCAGCTCTGCAGGACACATCTCTCTCTATATACTGTCTCTGTATATTAGAGAGTCAGCTCTGCAGGACACATCTCTCTATATATTGTCTCTGTACATTAGAGTGTCAGCTCTGTAGGACACATCTCTCTCCATATACTGTCTCTGTATCCTCTCTGTATATTAGAGGGTCAGCTCTGCAGGACACATCTCTCTATATACTGTCTCTGTATATTAGAGGGTCAGCTCTGCAGGACACACCTCTCTATATACAGTCCCTGTATGCTCTCTGTACATTAGAGGGTCAGCTCTGCAGGACACATCTCTCTGTATACAGTCTCTGTATCCTCTCTGTACATTAGAGGGTCAGCTCTGCAGGACACTTCTCTCTATATACAATCTCTGTATATTAGGGGGTTAGCTCTGCAGGACACATCTTTCTATATATTGTCTCTGTATATGAGGGTCAGCTCTGCAGGACACATCTCTCTCTATATACTGTCTCTGTATATTAGAGGATCAGCTCTGCAGGACACATCTCTCTCTATATACTGTCTCTGTATATTTGAGGGTCAGCTCTGCAGGACACATCTCTCTATATACTGTCTCTGTATCCTCTCTGTACATTAGAGGGTCAGCTCGGCAGGACACATCTCTCTATATACAATCTCTGTATATTAGAGGGTCAGCTCTGCAGGACACATCTCTCTATATACTGTCTCTGTACATTAGATTGTCAGCTCTGCAGGACACATCTCTCTCTCTATATACTGTCTCCGTATATTAGAGGGTCAGCTCTGCAGGAAACATCTCTCTATATACAGTCTCTGTATCCTCTCTGTACATTAGAGGGTCAGCTCTGCAGGACACATCTCTCTATATACTGTCTCTGTATATTAGAGGACACATCTCTCTATATACAGTCTCTGTATCCTCTGTATATTAGAGGGTCAGCTCTGCAGGACACATCTCTCTCTATATACTGTCTCTGTATATTAGAGGGTCAGCTCTGCAGGATACATCTCTCTCTATATATTGTCTCTGTATATTAGAGTGTCAGCTCTGCAGGACACATCTCTCTATATATACTGTCTGTACATTAGAGGGTCAGCTCTGCAGGACACATCTCTCTATATACAATCTCTGTATATTAGAGGGTCAGCTCTGCAGGACACATCTCTCTCTATATACTGTCTCTGTATATTAGAGGGTCAGCTCTGCAGGATACATCTCTCTCTATATATTGTCTCTGTATATTAGAGTGTCAGCTCTGCAGGACACATCTCTCTATATATACTGTCTCTGTATATTAGAGGGTCAGCTCTGCAGGAAACATCTCTCTATATACAGTCTCTGTATCCTCTCTGTACATTAGAGGGTCAGCTCTGCAGGACACATCTCTCTATATACAATCTCTGTATATTAGAGGGTCAGCTCTGCAGGACACATCTCTCTATATATACTGTCTCTGTACATTAGATTGTCAGCTCTGCAGGACACATCTTTCTATATATTGTCTCTGTATCCTCTCTGTACATTAGAAAGTCAGCTCTGCAGGACACATCTCTCTATATACTGTCTGTATATTAGAGGGTCAGCTCTGCAGGACACATCTCTCTCTATATACTGTCTCTGTATATTAGAGAATCAGCTCTGCAGGACACATCTCTCTCTATATAATGTCTCTGTATATTAGAGGGTCAGCTCTGCTGGACACATCTCTCTATATATTGTCTCTGTATATTAGAGGGTCAGCTCTGCAGGACACATCTCTCTATATACTGTCTCTGTATATTAGAGGGTCAGCTCTGCAGGACACATCTCTCTATATACAGTCTCTGTATCCTCTCTGTACATTAGAGGGTCAGCTCTGCAGGACACATCTCTCTATATATTGTCTCTGTATATAAGAGGTTCAGCTCTGCAGGACACATCTCTCTATATAGTCTTTGTATATTAGAGAGTCAGCTCTGCAGGACACATCTCTATATATACAGTCTCTGTATCCTCTCTGTACATTAGAGGGTCAGCTCTGCAGGACACATCTCTCTCTATATATTGTCTCTATATTAGAGGGTCATCTCTGCAGGACACATGTCTCTATATACTGTCTCTGTATCCTCTCTGTATATTAGAGGGTCAGTTCTGCAGGACACATCTCTCTCTATATACAGTCTCTGTATCCTCTCTGTATATTAGAGGGTCAGCTCTGCAGGACATCTCTCTCTATATACTGGCTCTGTACATTAGATTGTCAGCTCTGCAGGACACATCTCTCTATATATTGTCTCTGTATATAAGAGGGTCAGCTCTGCAGGACACATCTCTCTCTATATACTGTCTCCTCTCTGTATATTAGAGGGTCAGCTCTGCAGAACACATCTCTCTATATACTGTCTATATATATTAGAAAGTCAGCTCTGCAGGACACCTCTATATACTGTCTCTGTATCCTCTCTGTATATTAGAGGGTCAGCTCTGCAGGACACATCTCTCTATATACTGTCTCTGTATATTAGAGGGTCAGCTCTGCAGGACACATCTCTCTCTATATACTGTCTCTGTATATTAGAGGGTCAGCTCTGTAGGACACATCTCTCTATATATTGTCTCTGTACATTAGAGTGTCAGCTCTGTAGGACACATCTCTCTATATACTGTCTCTGTATCCTCTCTGTATATTAGAGGGTCAGCTCTGCAGGACACCTCTCTATATACAGTCTCTGTATGCTCTCTGTACATTAGAGGGTCAGCTCTGCAGGGCACATCTCTCTATATACTGTCTCTGTATATTAGAGGGTCAGCTCTGCAGGACACATCTCTCTATATACAGGGTCAGCTCTGCAGGGCACATCTCTCTATATACTGTCTCTGTATATTAGAGTGTCAGCTCTGCAGGACACATCTCTCTCTATATACTGTCTGTATATAGGAGGGTCAGCTCTGCAGGACACATCTCTCTCTATATACTGTCTCTGTATATTAGAGGGTCAGCTCTGCAGGACACATCTCTATATACTGTCTCTGTATATTAGAGGGTCAGCTCTGCAGGACAAATCTCTCTATATACAGTCTCTGTATCCTCTCTGTATATTAGAGGGTCAGCTCTGCAGGACACATCTCTCTATATGCTGTCTCTGTATCCTTTCTGTATATTAGAGGGTCAGCTCTGCAGGACACATCTCTCTATATATAGTCTCTGTATCCTCTCTGTATATTAGAGGGTCAGCTCTGCAGGACACATCTCTCTATATACTGTCTCTGTATCCTCTCTGTATATTAGAGGGTCAGCTCTGCAGGACACATCTCTCTATATATAGTCTCTGTATCTTCTCTGTATATATGAGGGTCAGCTCTGCAGGACACATCTCTCTATATACTGTCTCTGTATAGAGGGTCAGCTCTGCAGGACACATCTCTCTATATACTGTCTCTGTATATTAGACTGTCAGCTCTGCAGGACACATCTCTCTCTATATACTGTCTCTGTATATTAGAAAGTCAGCTCTGCAGGACACCTCTATATACTGTCTCTGTATCCTCTCTGTATATTAGAGGGTCAGCTCTGCAGGACACATCTCTCTCTATATACTGTCTCTGTATATTAGAGTGTCAGCTCTGCAGGACACATCTCTCTCTATATACTGTCTCTGTATATTAGAGGGTCAGCTCTGCAGGACACATCTCTCTATATATTGTCTCTGTATATATGAGGGTCAGCTCTGCAGGACACATCTCTCTATATACAGTCTCTGTATCCTCTCTGTATATTAGAGAGTCAGCTCTGCAGGACACATCTCTCTATATACTGTCTCTGTATATTAGAGGGTCAGCTCTGCAGGACACATCTCTCTATATACTGTCTCTGTATATTAGAATGTCAGCTCTGTAGGACACATCTCTCTCTATATACTGTCTCTATATATATTAGAAAGTCAGCTCTGCAGGACACCTCTATATACTGTCTCTGTATCCTCTCTGTATATTAGAGGGTCAGCTCTGCAGGACACATCTCTCTCTATATACTGTCTCTGTATATTAGAGGGTCAGCTATGCAGGACACATCTCTCTATATACAGTCTCTGTATCCTCTCTGTATATTAGAGGGTCAGCTCTGCAGGACACATCTCTCTATATACTGTCTCTGTATATTAGAGGGTCAGCTCTGCAGGACACATCTCTCTATATACTGTCTCTGTATATTAGAATGTCAGCTCTGTAGGACACATCTCTCTCTATATACTGTCTCTGTATATTAGAATGTCAGCTCTGCAGGACACCTCTATATACTGTCTCTGTATCCTCTCTGTATATTAGAGGGTCAGCTCTGCAAGACACATTTCTCTATATACTGTCTCTGTATATTAAAGGATCAGCTCTGCAGGACACATCTCTCTCTATATACTGTCTCTGTATATTAGAGGGTCAGCTCTGCAGGACACATCTCTCTATAAACTGTCTCTGTATATTAGAGGGTCAGCTCTGCAGGACACATCTCTCTATATACTTTCTCTGTATATTAGAGGATCAGCTCTGCAGGACACATCTCTCTATATACAGTCTCTGTATCCTCTCTGTACATTGGAGGGTCAGCTCTGCAGGACATATCTCTCTATATACAGGACACATCTCTCTATATACAATCTCTGTATATTAGAGGGTCAGCTCGGCAGGACACATCTCTCTCTATATACTGTCTAATATTAGAGGGTCAGCTCTGCAGGACACATCTCTCTCTATATACTGTCTAATCTTAGAGGGTCAGCTCTGCAGGACACATCTCTCTCTATATACTGTCTCTGTATTTTAGAGGGTCAGCTCTGTAGGACACATCTCTCTATATACTGTCTCTGTATCCTCTCTGTATATTAGAGGGTCAGCTCTGCAGGACACATCTCTCTATATACAGTCTCTGTATGCTCTCTGTACATTAGAGGGTCAGCTCTGCAGGGCACATCTCTCTATATACTGTCTCTGTTTATTAGAGGGTCAGCTCTGCAGGACACATCTCTCTATATACTGTCTCTGTATATTAGAGAGTCAGCTCTGCAGGACACATCTCTCTATATACAGTCTCTGTATCCTCTCTGTATATTAGAGGGTCAGCTCTGCAGGACACATCTCTCTATATGCTGTCTCTGTATCCTTTCCGTATATTAGAGGGTCAGCTCTGCAGGACACATCTCTCTATATATAGTCTCTGTATCCTCTCTGTATATTAGAGGGTCAGCTCTGCAGGACACATCTCTCTATATACTGTCTCTGTATCCTCTCTGTATATTAGAGGGTCAGCTCTGCAGGACACATCTCTCTATATATAGTCTCTGTATCTTCTCTGTATACATGAGGGTCAGCTCTGCAGGACACATCTCTCTATATACTGTCTCTGTATAGAGGGTCAGCTCTGCAGGACACATCGCTCTATATACTGTCTCTGTATATTAGACTGTCAGCTCTGCAGGACACATCTCTCTCTATATACTGTCTCTGTATATTAGAAAGTCAGCTCTGCAGGACACCTCTATATACTGTCTCTGTATCCTCTGTATATTAGAGGGTCAGCTCTGCAGGACACATCTCTCTCTATATACTGTCTCTGTATATTAGAGTGTCAGCTCTGCAGGACACATCTCTCTCTATATACTGTCTCTGTATATTAGAGGGTCAGCTCTGCAGGACACATCTCTCTATATATTGTCTCTGTATATATGAGGGTCAGCTCTGCAGGACACATCTCTCTATATACAGTCTCTGTATCCTCTCTGTATATTAGAGGGTCAGCTCTGCAGGACACATCTCTCTATATACTGTCTCTGTATATTAGAGGGTCAGCTCTGCAGGACACATCTCTCTATATACTGTCTCTGTATATTAGAATGTCAGCTCTGTAGGACACATCTCTCTCTATATACTGTCTCTGTATATTAGAATGTCAGCTCTGCAGGACACCTCTATATACTGTCTCTGTATCCTCTCTGTATATTAGAGGGTCAGCTCTGCAAGACACATTTCTCTATATACTGTCTCTGTATATTAAAGGATCAGCTCTGCAGGACACATCTCTCTCTATATACTGTCTCTGTATATTAGAGGGTCAGCTCTGCAGGACACATCTCTCTATAAACTGTCTCTGTATATTAGAGGGTCAGCTCTGCAGGACACATCTCTCTATATACTTTCTCTGTATATTAGAGGATCAGCTCTGCAGGACACATCTCTCTATATACAGTCTCTGTATCCTCTCTGTACATTGGAGGGTCAGCTCTGCAGGACATATCTCTCTATATACAGGACACATCTCTCTATATACAATCTCTGTATATTAGAGGGTCAGCTCGGCAGGACACATCTCTCTCTATATACTGTCTAATATTAGAGGGTCAGCTCTGCAGGGCACATCTCTCTATATACTGTCTCTGTTTATTAGAGGGTCAGCTCTGCAGGACACATCTCTCTATATACTGTCTCTGTATATTAGAGAGTCAGCTCTGCAGGACACATCTCTCTATATACAGTCTCTGTATCCTCTCTGTATATTAGAGGGTCAGCTCTGCAGGACACATCTCTCTATATGCTGTCTCTGTATCCTTTCCGTATATTAGAGGGTCAGCTCTGCAGGACACATCTCTCTATATATAGTCTCTGTATCCTCTCTGTATATTAGAGGGTCAGCTCTGCAGGACACATCTCTCTATATACTGTCTCTGTATCCTCTCTGTATATTAGAGGGTCAGCTCTGCAGGACACATCTCTCTATATACTGTCTCTGTATATTAGAGTGTCAGCTCTGCAGGACACATCTCTCTCTATATATACTGTCTCTGTATATTAGAGGGTCAGCTATGCAGGACACATCTCTCTATATACAGTCTCTGTATCCTCTCTGTATATTAGAGGGTCAGCTCTGCAGGACACATCTCTCTATATACTGTCTCTGTATATTAGAGGGTCAGCTCTGCAGGACACATCTCTCTATATACAGTCCCTGTATGCTCTCTGTACATTAAAGGGTCAGCTCTGCAGGACACATCTCTCTATATACTGTCTCTGTATATTAGAGGGTCAGCTCTGCAGGACACATTTCTCTATATACAGGGTTGGCTCTGCAGGACACATCTCTCTATATACTGTCTCTGTATCCTCTCTGTATATTAGAGGGTCAGCTCTACAGGACACATCTCTCTATATACTGTCCCTGTATCCTCTCTGTATATTAGAGGGTCAGCTCTGCAGGACACATCTCTCTCTATATACTGTCTCTGTATATTAGAGTGTCAGCTCTGCAGGACACATCTCTCTCTATATATTGTCTCTGTATATTAGAGGGTCAGCTCTGCAGGACACATCTCTCTCTATATACTGTCTAATATTAGAGGGTCAGCTCTGCAGGACACATCTCCCTCTATATACTGTCTGTATATTAGAGGGTCAGCTCTGCAGGACACATCTCTCTATATACTGTCTCTGTATATTAGAGGGTCAGCTCTGCAGGACACATCTCTCTATATACTGTCTCTGTATATTAGAGAGTCAATTCTGCAGGACACATCTCTCTATATACTGCCTCTGTATATTAGAGTGTCAGCTCTGCAGGACACATCTCTCTATATACAATCTCTGTATATTAGATGGTCAGCTCTGCAGGACACATCTCTCTCTGTATACTGTCTCTGTATATTAGAGTGTCAGCTCTGCAGGACACATCTCTCTCTGTATACTGTCTCTGTATATTAGAGGGTCAGCTCTGCAGGACACATCTCTCTATATACTGTCTCTGTATATTAGAGTGTCAGCTCTGCAGGACACCTCTCTATATACTGTCTCTGTATATTAGAGGGTCAGCTCTGCAGGACACATCTCTCTATATACAGGGTTAGCTCTGCAGGACACATCTCTCTATATACTGTCTCTGTATCCTCTCTGTATATTAGAGGGTCAGCTCTACAGGACACATCTCTCTATATACTGTCCATGTATCCTCTCTGTATATTAGAGGGTCAGCTCTGCAGGACACATGTCTCAATATACTGTCTCTGTATCCTCTCTGTATATTAGAGGGTCAGCTCTACAGGACACATCTCTCTCTATATACTGTCTCTGTATCCTCTCTGTATATTAGAGGGTTAGCTCTGCAGGACACATCTCTCTATATACTGTCTCTGTATATTAGAGGGTCAGCTCTGCAGGACACATCTCTATATATACAGTCCCTGTATGCTCTCTGTATATTAGAGGGTCAGCTCTGCAGGACACATCTCTCTATATACTGTCTCTGTATATTAGAGGGTCAGCTCTGCAGGACACATCTCTATATATACAGTCCCTGTATGCTCTCTGTATATTAGAGGGTCAGCTCTGCAGGACACATCTCTCTCTATATACTGTCTCTGTATATTAGAGTGTCAGCTCTGCAGGACACCTCTCTATATACAGTCCCTGTATGCTCTCTGTATATTAGAGGGTCAGCTCTGCAGGACACATCTCTCTCTATATACTGTCTCTGTATATTAGAGTGTCAGCTCTGCAGGACACATCTCTCTATATACAGTCTCTGTATCCTCTCTGTATATTAGAGGGTCAGCTCTGCAGGACACATCTCTCTATATACTGTCTCTGTATATTAGAGGGTCAGCTCTGCAGGACACATCTCTCTATATACTGTCTCTGTATATTAGAGTGTCAGCTCTGCAGGACACATCTCTCTATATACTGTCTCTGTATATTAGAGGGTCAGCTCTGCAGGACACATCTCTCTATATACAGGGTTAGCTCTGCAGGACACATCTCTCTATATACTGTCTTTGTATCCTCTCTGTATATTAGAGGGTCAGCTCTACAGGACACATCTCTCTATATACTGTCCATGTATCCTCTCTGTATATTAGAGGGTCAGCTCTACAGGACACATCTCTCTATATACTGTCTCTGTATCCTCTCTGTATATTAGAGGGTCAGCTCTACAGGACACATCTCTCTCTATATACTGTCTCTGTATCCTCTCTGTATATTAGAGGGTTAGCTCTGCAGGACACATCTCTCTATATACTGTCTCTGTATATTAGAGGGTCAGCTCTGCAGGACACATCTCTATATATACAGTCCCTGTATGCTCTCTGTACATTAGAGGGTCAGCTCTGCAGGACACATCTCTCTCTATATACTGTCTCTGTATATTAGAGGGTCAGCTCTGCAGGACACATCTCTCTCTATATATTGTCTCTGTATATTAGAGGGTCAGCTCTGCAGGACACATCTCTCTCTATATACTGTCTAATATTAGAGGGTCAGCTCTGCAGGACACATCTCCCTCTATATACTGTCTGTATATTAGAGGGTCAGCTCTGCAGGACACATCTCTCTATATACTGTCTCTGTATATTAGAGAGTCAATTCTGCAGGACACATCTCTCTATATACTGCCTCTGTATATTAGAGTGTCAGCTCTGCAGGACACATCTCTCTATATACAATCTCTGTATATTAGATGGTCAGCTCTGCAGGACACATCTCTCTCTGTATACTGTCTCTGTATATTAGAGTGTCAGCTCTGCAGGACACATCTCTCTCTGTATACTGTCTCTGTATATTAGAGGGTCAGCTCTGCAGGACACATCTCTCTATATACTGTCTCTGTATATTAGAAGTTCAGCTCTGCAGGACACATCTCTCTATATACAGGGTTAGCTCTGCAGGACACATCTCTCTATATACTGTCTCTGTATCCTCTCTGTATATTAGAGGGTCAGCTCTACAGGACACATCTCTCTATATACTGTCCATGTATCCTCTCTGTATATTAGAGGGTCAGCTCTGCAGGACACATGTCTCAATATACTGTCTCTGTATCCTCTCTGTATATTAGAGGGTCAGCTCTACAGGACACATCTCTCTCTATATACTGTCTCTGTATCCTCTCTGTATATTAGAGGGTTAGCTCTGCAGGACACATCTCTCTATATACTGTCTCTGTATATTAGAGGGTCAGCTCTGCAGGACACATCTCTATATATACAGTCCCTGTATGCTCTCTGTATATTAGAGGGTCAGCTCTGCAGGACACATCTCTCTATATACTGTCTCTGTATATTAGAGGGTCAGCTCTGCAGGACACATCTCTATATATACAGTCCCTGTATGCTCTCTGTATATTAGAGGGTCAGCTCTGCAGGACACATCTCTCTCTATATACTGTCTCTGTATATTAGAGTGTCAGCTCTGCAGGACACATCTCTCTATATACAGTCCCTGTATGCTCTCTGTATATTAGAGGGTCAGCTCTGCAGGACACATCTCTCTCTATATACTGTCTCTGTATATTAGAGGGTCAGCTCTGCAGGACACATCTCTCTATATACAGTCCCTGTATGCTCTCTGTATATTAGAGGGTTAGCTCTGCAGGACACATCTCTCTATATACTGTCTCTGTATATTAGAGGGTCAGCTCTGCAGGACACATCTCTATATATACAGTCCCTGTATGCTCTCTGTACATTAGAGGGTCAGCTCTGCAGGACACATCTCTCTATATATACTGTCTCTGTATATTAGAGGGTCAGCTCTGCAGGACACATCTCTCTATATACAGTCCCTGTATGCTCTCTGTATATTAGAGGGTCAGCTCTGCAGGACACATCTCTCTCTATATACTGTCTCTGTATATTATAGGGCCAGCTCTGCAGGACACATCTCTCTATATACAGTCTCTGTATCCTCTCTGTATATTAGAGGGTCAGCTCTGCAAGACACATCTCTCTATATACAGTCTCTGTATCCTCTATATACAGTCTCTGTATTCTCTCTGTACATTAGAGGGTCAGCTCTGCAGGACACATCTCTCTATATACAATCTCTGTATATTTGAGGGTCAGCTCTGCAGGACACATCTCTCTCTATATACTGTCTGTATATTAGAGGGTCAGCTCTGCAGGACACATCTCTCTCTATATACTGTCTCTGTATATTAGAGGGTCAGCTCTGCAGGACACATCTCTCTATATATTGTCTCTGTATATATGAGGGTCAGCTCTGCAGGACACATCTCTCTATATACAGTCTCTGTATCCTCTCTGTATATTAGAGAGTCAGCTCTGCAGGACACATCTCTCTATATACTGTCTCTGTATATTAGAGGGTCAGCTCTGCAGGACACATCTCTCTATATACTGTCTCTGTATATTAGAATGTCAGCTCTGTAGGACACATCTCTCTCTATATACTGTCTCTATATATATTAGAAAGTCAGCTCTGCAGGACACCTCTATATACTGTCTCTGTATCCTCTCTGTATATTAGAGGGTCAGCTCTGCAGGACACATCTCTCTCTATATACTGTCTCTGTATATTAGAGGGTCAGCTATGCAGGACACATCTCTCTATATACAGTCTCTGTATCCTCTCTGTATATTAGAGGGTCAGCTCTGCAGGACACATCTCTCTATATACTGTCTCTGTATATTAGAGGGTCAGCTCTGCAGGACACATCTCTCTATATACTGTCTCTGTATATTAGAATGTCAGCTCTGTAGGACACATCTCTCTCTATATACTGTCTCTGTATATTAGAATGTCAGCTCTGCAGGACACCTCTATATACTGTCTCTGTATCCTCTCTGTATATTAGAGGGTCAGCTCTGCAAGACACATTTCTCTATATACTGTCTCTGTATATTAAAGGATCAGCTCTGCAGGACACATCTCTCTCTATATACTGTCTCTGTATATTAGAGGGTCAGCTCTGCAGGACACATCTCTCTATAAACTGTCTCTGTATATTAGAGGGTCAGCTCTGCAGGACACATCTCTCTATATACTTTCTCTGTATATTAGAGGATCAGCTCTGCAGGACACATCTCTCTATATACAGTCTCTGTATCCTCTCTGTACATTGGAGGGTCAGCTCTGCAGGACATATCTCTCTATATACAGGACACATCTCTCTATATACAATCTCTGTATATTAGAGGGTCAGCTCGGCAGGACACATCTCTCTCTATATACTGTCTAATATTAGAGGGTCAGCTCTGCAGGACACATCTCTCTCTATATACTGTCTAATCTTAGAGGGTCAGCTCTGCAGGACACATCTCTCTCTATATACTGTCTCTGTATTTTAGAGGGTCAGCTCTGTAGGACACATCTCTCTATATACTGTCTCTGTATCCTCTCTGTATATTAGAGGGTCAGCTCTGCAGGACACATCTCTCTATATACAGTCTCTGTATGCTCTCTGTACATTAGAGGGTCAGCTCTGCAGGGCACATCTCTCTATATACTGTCTCTGTTTATTAGAGGGTCAGCTCTGCAGGACACATCTCTCTATATACTGTCTCTGTATATTAGAGAGTCAGCTCTGCAGGACACATCTCTCTATATACAGTCTCTGTATCCTCTCTGTATATTAGAGGGTCAGCTCTGCAGGACACATCTCTCTATATGCTGTCTCTGTATCCTTTCCGTATATTAGAGGGTCAGCTCTGCAGGACACATCTCTCTATATATAGTCTCTGTATCCTCTCTGTATATTAGAGGGTCAGCTCTGCAGGACACATCTCTCTATATACTGTCTCTGTATCCTCTCTGTATATTAGAGGGTCAGCTCTGCAGGACACATCTCTCTATATATAGTCTCTGTATCTTCTCTGTATACATGAGGGTCAGCTCTGCAGGACACATCTCTCTATATACTGTCTCTGTATAGAGGGTCAGCTCTGCAGGACACATCGCTCTATATACTGTCTCTGTATATTAGACTGTCAGCTCTGCAGGACACATCTCTCTCTATATACTGTCTCTGTATATTAGAAAGTCAGCTCTGCAGGACACCTCTATATACTGTCTCTGTATCCTCTGTATATTAGAGGGTCAGCTCTGCAGGACACATCTCTCTCTATATACTGTCTCTGTATATTAGAGTGTCAGCTCTGCAGGACACATCTCTCTCTATATACTGTCTCTGTATATTAGAGGGTCAGCTCTGCAGGACACATCTCTCTATATATTGTCTCTGTATATATGAGGGTCAGCTCTGCAGGACACATCTCTCTATATACAGTCTCTGTATCCTCTCTGTATATTAGAGGGTCAGCTCTGCAGGACACATCTCTCTATATACTGTCTCTGTATATTAGAGGGTCAGCTCTGCAGGACACATCTCTCTATATACTGTCTCTGTATATTAGAATGTCAGCTCTGTAGGACACATCTCTCTCTATATACTGTCTCTGTATATTAGAATGTCAGCTCTGCAGGACACCTCTATATACTGTCTCTGTATCCTCTCTGTATATTAGAGGGTCAGCTCTGCAAGACACATTTCTCTATATACTGTCTCTGTATATTAAAGGATCAGCTCTGCAGGACACATCTCTCTCTATATACTGTCTCTGTATATTAGAGGGTCAGCTCTGCAGGACACATCTCTCTATAAACTGTCTCTGTATATTAGAGGGTCAGCTCTGCAGGACACATCTCTCTATATACTTTCTCTGTATATTAGAGGATCAGCTCTGCAGGACACATCTCTCTATATACAGTCTCTGTATCCTCTCTGTACATTGGAGGGTCAGCTCTGCAGGACATATCTCTCTATATACAGGACACATCTCTCTATATACAATCTCTGTATATTAGAGGGTCAGCTCGGCAGGACACATCTCTCTCTATATACTGTCTAATATTAGAGGGTCAGCTCTGCAGGGCACATCTCTCTATATACTGTCTCTGTTTATTAGAGGGTCAGCTCTGCAGGACACATCTCTCTATATACTGTCTCTGTATATTAGAGAGTCAGCTCTGCAGGACACATCTCTCTATATACAGTCTCTGTATCCTCTCTGTATATTAGAGGGTCAGCTCTGCAGGACACATCTCTCTATATGCTGTCTCTGTATCCTTTCCGTATATTAGAGGGTCAGCTCTGCAGGACACATCTCTCTATATATAGTCTCTGTATCCTCTCTGTATATTAGAGGGTCAGCTCTGCAGGACACATCTC
>NW_028119564.1:0-48699 GCF_965119305.1 Pelophylax lessonae | reverse complement strand
ATAGAAGACTACGAGAAAGAAAGGCTGAGAAAATGGGAATGCCATTATCCGTTTCCTCTCGGATTCCGGCCGTTAACCCTGTTCCTATGGAGGTAGGAACCATACGCCCACCGCTATCAACTATGGAAAAAGCCAAAAGACGATATGAAAATCTCTGCTTGTACTGTGCATCCCCGGATCACAAGATAAATGTCTGTCCCCTAGTCAACAAAAAGAAGGGTGAGTGTTCACATGTCCTCCTAGGGGGATTGACAACTTCATTCACTAACCTTACATTTTTGTTTGTTTGACATTACAGTGGGACCAGAACAGGATTACTACTAAGGCCATGATTGACACAGGATCTTGTGGAAATTATATTGCTATATGTTTTGTTGCTTCAAATAAAATTCCTATTATTTCTAAACTTAAACCTGTCTCAGTAAGTCTTATTACCGGTGTTCCATTATCCTCTGGTCCAATCACCGATCAGACACAAGCACTTCTAGTCACTATTAACGAGTCTCATAGGGAGACTACTACCTTCGATTTAATACCTTCACCCCACTTTCCCATTGTGTTGGGACTTCCCTGGTTACACACACACACCAACCAACCATAGATTGGAAGGAACGGTCCTTGGCCTTCCTCTCTTGCTATTGCGAGGATACGTGTAACCTCCCGTCTTCCGGGAAGATTCTGTCTATGGTGACAGATGAGATTGCACCACTATGTTATCAGGATCTTTCTGAGGTTTTTCTTGAGAAAAATGCTCAAGCATTACCTCCTCATCGAGACTATGATTGTAGCATTGATCTACTCCCAAATAGCAAATTGCCGTTCGGTCATGTTTATCCTCTTTCACAGGATGAACTTTCCCATCTCAAAACCTATTTGGATGAGAATTTGGAAAAAGGTTTTATTAGACCTTCCACTTCTTCCACAGCAGCAGGACTCTTTTTTGTTCGCAATAAGGACTCAAGTCTCAGATCTATCATCGACTACAGGAAATTGAATGCTATCACAATAAAAGATCGCTATCCTCTACCGCTTATCCCTGAGCTCATTGAGCAGGTGCGTGGAGCAACCTATTTTTCAAAATTGGACCTGAAAGGAGCATACAATCTCATTCGAATCCGTGATGGAGACGAGTGGAAGACTGCATTCAGAACCAGATACGGATTGTTCGAATATCTTGTGATGCCATTCGGGCTATGCAACGCCCCTGCAGTTTTCCAACGATTTATAAACGATATTTTTAAAGACTTACTAGATGTCTGTGTTGTGGTATATCTGGACGATATACTTATATATTCACGATCCCTGTCTGAACACATAAGACATGTAAGACTTGTACTATCGAGATTGCTTGCACATAACCTTTATGTGAAACTGAAGAAATGCTTGTTTCATAAAGACGAGGTACTCTTTCTAGGCTACATCATATCCAAAACAGGAATCGAGATGGACATGAGTAAAATATCCTGCATTCAGGATTGGCCTACACCAACCACACGCAAGGCGCTACAGCGATTCCTGGGATTTTCAAATTTCTACAGGAAGTTCATTAAAAACTTTTCTGCTATTGTGAGACCCCTCACACAGCTCACTAGCATAAAAAAAACATTCAAATGGTCAGAAGAAGCCAATAAAGCTTTTCACTTGTTAAAGACAAGGTTTACTTCCGCTCCCATATTACGCCATCCAGACCCATCCCTCCAATACATTCTGGAGGTAGATGCGTCAAACATGGCAGTAGGAGCAATACTCTCCCAACGACCAACCCACACTTCACCACTTCATCCAGTCGCCTTTTTTTCTAAATCCCTAAGCAGTCCCGAGATAAATTACCCCGTGGGTGAAAAGGAACTGCTTGCTATAAAATTGGCTCTGGAGAATTGGCGACACTTACTCGAAGGCACCCAATTACCAATAATAATATACACGGACCATAAAAACCTCCAATATCTTCAGACTAGCAAAACTCTCTCACACCGACAGGTACGATGGTCACTATTCTTTCTAAGGTTTAACTTCCTAGTGACTTACACACCTGCAGATAAGAACAAAAAGGCGGATGCACTATCACGACTAACTGAAGAAAACTACTTTGAAATCCCTTCCGTTCCTATAATACCTCACAAACGCATTACCTCAAACTCTCCTGTCTGACCGTGGATCCCAATTTATTTCTAAGTTCTGGCAAGAACTATGTCACATACTACGGATCGAGCGGAAGCTCACTTCTCCTTACCATCCGCAGACCAACGGACAGACTGAAAGAGTCAACCAATGCATCGAGCAGTATTTACGTTGTTACACTTCTTACCAACAGGATGATTGGGTGGATCTTCTCCCTCTGGCAGAATTTGCCTACAACAACGCAACCCACAGTACAACCAAGCAGAGTCCGTTCTACTTGAACTATGGGTTTCATCCCTCTATTCTTCCACCACGCATCCTTCCTTCAAACAACCCAGTAGCCTCAGACTATCTTACCCAAATAAAGGATTCTCTGGGTTTATTAAATACTACCATTGCACACGCTCACAGTCAACAAAAGAAGTACTATGATCTTCGCAGAAGACCTTCTCCACAGTACACTATCGGGGACCTCGTTTGGCTCTCAACAAAAAATTTAAGACTGAAGATCCCTAGCAAAAAGCTTGGACCTCTGTTCTTGGGACCTTTCCCAATCAAAAAACTTATTGGAAAAGCTGCAGTACAGCTTACATTGCCAATAGACCTAAAAATCCATCCCATTTTCCATGTGTCGCTACTGAAGCCCCATGTTCCAGACCAAGGAATAAGGCCTAATATTCCACCTCCGCCTCCTGTACAAGTTGAAGGTGGAGAAGAATACGAGATAATAGAGATTCTGGATTCTCGTATCTACAGAAGAAGACTCCAGTACTTGGTTAGATGGAAGAACTATGGGCCCCAAGACGACACCTGGCTAAACACCTCTGAAATACATGCCCCTAGATTAATCCGCAATTTTCATGCGAGATACCCAGACAAACCAGCTCCAGAGGCCTTCAGGAGCCGGCCTTAAGGGGGGGGTATTGTAATGTTCCGGTACCTTTGGTACCCTAAATTACTTTTTTCACAAGTGTATGCGCCCCACCATTCTCTTTTGGAAAGGTGCGCATACACCTTTAAGACTGAAGCTGTCATCACTCAGCGCCGGACTAGATGGCTATTTAAAGCGCCGGTTCTCACTCACATGTGTTCGTTCAAACACCCTTACCTGGATGCTAACTTGGCTTGAAGCTTTCGTGCTTGCAAGCATACCTCGCTGACGGAACCTCGCTGCGTTGATCCCTGCATCCCGCTTCCGGATCATCCGCTCCTCCTGAACCAACCTTCGGCTGTATTGCTATTAGTGCTAAGTACCCCGCAGGGGAACCCTCTATAAACTTATACTAAGCTTACACTATCTAGCTCTGCATAGTAAAGACTATTTATCACATCTGCATTTCTAGATTGCTAGCTCTTAAGACTACTGCTACTTATTCCTGCACTGGGTTGATCACTCTTGTATGTCCACCTGCTACTCTGTCATCTGCTACCATACATGATTGCTAAACCTACCTGCATCCATCTGCTACTGTCTTACCTTCAAGTGTCTGTCACCTACCACCTCCACTCAACCTGTCTCTTAAATCTTCATCACTGTGTTACTATATACATAAAGTCACTCTAGGAACCAGCTTGTTGAGTGTGTGTATTTACTAGCTGAATTAAGACCTTCCACACATGATGAGTCATTGAGGTTGGGAATGGTATCTCAGCATCTCTCTTACATGACTACTGAAGTGGAATATTTCTGCAGCTGAAAATCCACACCATACATGAAACGCAGGAGTGTTACACATATGAGATGCTGGTGCTGCTGCTTGTTGTGGCGTGCTGACAAAGCTTTTCCACATTTCGGCCATGCTAACCCTGCCTTCTGAGGTGCTGGCGGTGCCCTGGTTGCGTTGGCAACCTTTTCCTCCTCCTACTCTTCCTTGGCCTTGTGCTTCCACTGTGGCCCCGCTGTCAGGTGGGAATGCCAGCAGCATCACGTCTACCAGCGCGCGCTTGTACTCGCGCATCTTGCGATTGCGCTCCAGTGAGTGAATTAACGACGGTACGTTGCCCTTGTAATGGGGATCCAGCAGCGTGGCCACCCAGTAATCAGCACAAGTTAGAATGTGGTCAACTCGGCGGTCATTGTGGAGACACTGCAGCATGTAATCGCTCATGTGTGCCAGGCTGCCCAGAGGCAACGAAAGGCTGTCCTCTGTGTGAGGTGTATCGTCTGTGTCCTCTGTATCCCCCAGCCACGCGCCAGTGATGGCCATGAGCTGGCCTGGGTGCCACCCTGCTGTAAACATGGTTCCATCTCCTCCTCCATCTCCTCTTCCTCATCCTCCAGAAATGTGTCCCTGCTGGACAATTGTGTACCTGGCGTTTGTGTGTGCAGGAACCCCCCCTCGGAGCCACTTGCAAATGACTGCCCTGAAAGCCTTGGAAATGTTACCTCTTCATCCTCCTCCTCCTCATCCTGTGCCACATCCTCTTCCATCATCGCCCAAATCGTTTTTTGAAGGAGGCATAGAAGTGGGATAGTTAAGCTGACAACGGCGTCATCGGCACTGGCCATGTTGGTGGAGTACTCAAAACAGCGCAACAAGGCACACAGGTCTCGCATGGAGGCCCAGTTATTGATGGTGAAGTGGTGCCGTTCCGCAGAGCGACTCACGCGTGCGTGCTGCAGCTGACACTCCACTATGGCCAGCTGCTGCTCGCACAGTCTTTCCAGCATGTGCAAGGTGGAGTTCCACCTTGTGGGCACGTCACATATGAGGCGGTGAGTGGGAAGGCCGAAGTTACGCTGCAGCGCTGACAGGCGAGCAGCAGCAGGGTGAGAACGCCGAAAGTGCGCACAGACGGCCCGCACTTTCTGCAGCAGCTCTGACATATCGGGGTAATTTTTAAGGAACCTCTGCACCACCAAATTTAGCACATGTGCCAGGCAAGGGATGTGCGTCAAACCGGCTAGGCCCGGAGCTGCTATGAGATTTCGCCCGTTATCGCACACCACCAGGCCGGGCTTGAGGCTCGCTGGCAGTAACCACTCATTTGTCTCCTGTTCCATGCTCCTCCACAACTCCTGCGCGGTGTGTGGTTTTTCCCCCAAACAGGCAGGTTTTAAAACTGCCTGCTGTCGTTTACCCCTGGCTGTGCTGAAGTTGGTGGTGAAGGTGTTACGCTGACCGGATGAGGAGGCGGTAGAGGATGAGGAAGCGGAGTAGGAGGAGTTAGGAACAGGAGGCAAACTGAAGCACCCTGCAATCCTCGGTGGTGGAAGGACATGCGCCAAATTGCTATCCGCCTCAGGCCCATCCGCCACTGCATTTACCCAGTGTGCCGTTAGGGAGATATAACGCCCCTGAGCGTGCTTACTGGTCCACGTATCGGTAGTTAGGTGGAACTTGCCACAGATGGCGTTGCGCAGTTCACACCTGATATTTTCCCCCACTTGGTTGTGCAGGGAAGGGATGGCTTGCCTGGAAAAGTAGTGGCGGCTGGGCGCGACGTACTGTGGGGCAGCCACCGACATAAGGCTTTTAAAATTGTGCGTCTCCAGCAGACAGAATGAAAGCATTTCAAAGGCCAAGAATTTTGAAATGCTGGCATTCAGGGCCAGGGATTGCGGGTGGGTAGGGGGGTACTTCCTCTTCCTCTGAAGTGTTTGGGAGATGGAAAGCTGAACGCTTCCACTGGACATTGTGGAGATGGTTGGTGACCCAGGTGGTGGTGTTGCTGACAGATCCTCTGTTTGCGGGGTGGCAGGTGCCGGTATCACTACAGAGGTGGATGAAGAGGCCGAGACTGCAGCAGAAGAGGAAGCAGAAGGAGCCAGAGACCTTTCTTGGTTTTGAAGGTGTCTACTCCACTGCAGCTTGTGCTTTGCACTTAGATGCCTGATCATGCAGGTTGTGCTCAGGTTGAGAAGGTTTATGCCTCGCTTCAGGCTCTGATTGCACAGGGTGCAAACCACTCATGTCCTGTCATCAGCACATTTTCTGAAGAACTTCCACGCTAGAGAACTCCTTTGAGCTGGCTTTGGTGCGCTCGGTCCCTTGCTGCGTTGAGCAGTAGCAGGCGTAGTGTCTAGGGCACGGCTGCTCCGCTTCTGCACCCTGCTCCCTCTTCTGCTGTGCTGGTGGCTCTGTGCGACCACCACCTCTTCCTCCAAACTACTCAGGTCACCTGCATGACCTTCATTCCATGTGGGGTCAAGGACCTCATCGTCCTCCACATCATCTTCCACCCAGTCTTCACCCCTGCCCTCCTTGTCGGTCTCCACAATTCTGAGTCCCGCAGCAGTTGGCACCTGCGTTTCGTCATCATCGGAGACGTGCTGCGATGGCCCTTCCATGTACCCATCTTGAGAAATAAGTGGTTGGGCATCGCTGCACTCAATCTCTTCCACTTCTGGGGCAGGGCTAGGTGGATGGCCCTGGGAAACCTTGCTGACAGAGTCATCAAAATGAAGAAGAGACTGCTGCATGACTTGGGGCTCAGACTGCTTGCCTGATTTGCAAGGGGGTGAGGTGAAAGACGGTTGGACATTGGCTGCAGGTGCCAACTCTGACCTTTCTGCAGTAGACTGGGTGGGAGACAATGTGAAGGAACTGGAGGCACTGTCAACAGCAAACCAATCTACTATCGCCTCTACTTGTTCTGGCCTCAACACTTGTAGAGGCGCATGATGCCCTACCAAATACTGCTGCAGGTTCTTTCACCTACTCACACTTGAGGAAGGTGTTTCACTTGTGCGTGTAGCTGGCACAGATCGACCACGTCCTCTCCTTGCAACAATAGCTCTACCAGCAGCACCACGACCCAGGCCACGGCCCCTATTTGACGGTCTCCTCATATTTCTGTCATTTATGATCTTGCCCTAGAAAGGTGTTTATTGAATAGCGGAACAAAACAACAACAGTATCGCACGGTGTATCTCACAGTCAAATATGCAAACTATGCCGCAATTTAATGTTTTTTACCCCAAAAGGGTGTTTATTAAATAGCAAAATAGAAAAACAGTATACAAATACAACGGGTGTATCTCACAGTCAAAAATGCAAAGTATGCCGCAATTTATTTTTTTTCACCCCAAAAGAGTGTATATTGAATAGCGGAATAGAAAAAAGGATATAAAACGGTGTATCTCACACGTACAAACACAGACTAAGCCCCGATTACAATTTTTTGTACCCTAAAGGGAGGATGAGGATGAGGAGTAGGAGGAGTTCAGAACAGGAGGCAAACTGAAGCGCCCTGCAATCCTTGGCAGTGGAATGAGATGCGCCAAACTAATTTAAAAGGTGTATCTCACACGTACCGATACAGACTATGCCGTAATTTAATTTTTTACACTCCAAAAGGGTGTATATTGAATAGCGGAACAGGAAAAATTTTATAAAACTTTGTATCTGACACGTACAAACACAGACTAGGCCCCGATTACAATTTTTTGTACCCTAAAGGCAGGATGAGGATGAGGAAGAGGAGTAGGATTAGTTCGGAACAGGAGGCAAACTGAAGCACCCTGCAATCCTCGGCGGTGTAAGATGCGCCCAAAAAATTGGAAAGGTGTATCTCACACTTACCGATACAGACTATGCCGCAATTTAATTCTTTTTACCCCAAAGGGTGTAGATTGAATAGCGGAATAGAAAATATGATATCAAAAGGTGTATCTGACACGTACAAACCCAGACTAGGCCCCGATTACAATTTTTTGTACCCTAAAGGCAGGATGAGGAGTAGGAGGAGTTCGGAACAGGAGGCAAACTGAAGCACCCTGCAATCCTCGGCGGTGGAAGATGCGCCCCAAAAATTTGCAAGGTGTATCTCACACGTACCGATACAGACTATGCCGCAATTTAATTTTTTTTACCCCAAAGGGTGTTGATTGAATAGCGGAATAAAAAATATGATATCAAAAGGTGTATCTCACACGTACAGACCTAGACTAGGCCCCGATTACTATTTTTTGTACCCTAAAGGCAGGATGAGGAGTAGGAGGAGTTCAAAACAGGAGGCAAACTGATGCACCCTGAAATCCTCGGCAGTGAAAGATGCGCCCCAAAAATTTGGAAGGTGTATCTCACACGTACCTATACAGACTGTCGCAATTTAATTATTTTTACCCCAAAGGGTGTAGATTGAATAGCGGAATAGAAAATATGATATCAAAAGGTGTATCTCACATGTACAGACCCAGACTAGGCCCCGATTACTATTTTTTGTACCCTAAGGGCAGGATGAGGAGTAGGAGGAGTTTGGAACAGGAGGCAAACTGAAGCACCCTGCAATCCTCGACGGTGGAAGATGCGCCCCAAAAATTTGGAAGGTGTATCTCACACGTACCGATACAGACTATGCCGCAATTTAATTATTTTTACCCCAAAGGGTGTTGATTGAATAGCGGAATAGAAAATATGATATCAAAAGGTGTATCTGACACGTACAAAACCAGACTAGGCCCGATTATAATTTTTTGTACCCTAAAGGAAGGATGAGGACTAGGAGGAGTTCGGAACAGGTAGGAGGCAAACTGAAGCACCCTGCAATCCTCGGCGGTGTAAGATGCGCCCAAAAAATTGAAAAGGTGTATCTCACACGTACCGATACAGACTATGCCGCAATTTAATTCTTTTTATCCCAAAGGGTGTAGATTGAATAGCGGAATAGAAAATATGATATCAAAAGGTGTATCTGACATGTACAAACCCAGACTAGGCCCCGATTACAATTTTTTGTACCCTAAAGGCAGGATTAGGAGTAGGAGGAGTTCAGAACAGGCAGGAGGCAAACTGAAGCACCCTGCAATCCTCGGCGGTGGAAGATGCGCCCCAAAAATTTGGAAGGTGTATCTCAAACGTACCGATACAGACTATGCCGCAATTTAATTCTTTTTACCCCCAAAGGGTGTCGATTGAATAGCGGAATAGAAAATATGATATCAAAAGGTGTATCTGACACGTACAAAACCAGACTAGGCCCGATTATAATTTTTTGTACCCTAAAGGAAGGATGAGGACTAGGAGGAGTTCGGAACAGGCAGGAGGCAAACTGAAGCACCCTGCAATCCTCGGCGGTGTAAAATGCGCCCAAAAAATTGGAAAGGTGTATCTCACACGTACCGATACAGATTATGACGCAATTTAATTATTTTTATCCCAAAGGGTGTAGATTGAATAGCGGAATAGAAAATATGATATCAAAAGGTGTATCTGACACGTACAGACCCAGACTAGGCCCCGATTACAATTTTTTTGTACCCTAAAGGCAGGATGAGGAGTAGGAGGAGTTCGGAACAGGAGGCAAACTGAAGCACCCTGCAATTGCCGCAATTTAAATATTTTTACCCCAAAGGGTGCAGATTGAATAGCGGAATAGAAAATATGATATAAAATTGGTGATTTTTCAATAGCACATGTGAACACAGCAGTGTCTTATGTTTTATGTCACGGTCAGCTCTGCAGCAGGCTATGAAGCGGAAAAAAAGAAAATTCCCCTTTAGGTTTGTAATTTTTAAATAGATTAGTACAGACTATGCCACAATTTAATTTTTTTAACCCAAAAGGGTGTATATTGTATAGTGGAATAGAAAAAAGTGTATAAAATTGAAAATCACTCAATAGCACATGTGAACACAGCAGTGTCTTATGTCATGGTCAGCTCAGAGTCAGCAGCAAGCAGGCTATGAAGGGGGAAAAAAAATTCCCCTTTAACTTGTAGTAAAATATAGCTGATGAACGCTTCACACAACTGACTGATAAAAATTGATTTTTTCTCCCTCCTCCTCCTCCTCAGTGGGCTCAAGTGAGGGCAAAAAGATTGTTCATTGCACCACCCCCCACACAGCAAAATCGATGTAGACTGTCCCTGCCTAATCTCTGCAGCCTGTCCCTAAAATGCTCAAAAAGATCGTTCACTGCACCACCCCCACACAGCAAAATCGATGTAGACTGTCCCTGCCTAATCTCTCCAGCCTGTCCCTAAAATGCTCAAAAAGATTGTTCACTGCACCACCCCCACACAGCAAAATAGATGTAGACTGTCCCAGCCTAATCTCTGCAGCCTGTCTCTAAAATGCTTAAATAACTTTCCCTGCCTACACTCCGACCTGTCCCTGCATTCTTTTCGGACACAATTTTTCACTGTCTGTCCCTAATCAGCAGCCAGCACATATGATGTGTGCTCTCTCTTTCTAATACTAGAGCAGAATGACGCAGCGCGATGGGTCTCGAACTTATAAAGACATGGTCACATGCTTCAGATGGCCAATCACATTAGTAGGCATGGCTGGGATGGCTTAAGGCACACCAGTTAAACGCTTGTTGATTGGCTGTTGAAAGCCCGCCATTAAAAGCGCGCCATTACATACAAAACAGGAAATAAAATGATAAAAACGGATTTTAAGCCCGAACATACAATAAAGTTTTCGGGTCCGTGTTCGGGTAACAAAAATCCAATTATTCGGTACGAACCCGAATAATACAGTCCGTGTTCGCTCAACACTAATTTAGACTAAAAAAGGCTTTTTAGACACTTGGAGACCAAAATAGAGTCATTTTGACCAAAAACATTTTTCAGGCCATCGGAGCTCCGATGGCCGGTTTTGTCTAAAACCGGCTTTTTAAGGCTCTAAAAGACAAAAATACATTCATTTTGACTAATTTTTTTTCAGACCTTTGGTGACCAAATGCAGTTATTTTGACAAAAAAGGCTTTTTAGACACCTGGAGACCAAAATAGAGTCATTTTGACCAAATATAATTTTTCAGGCCATTTGAGCCCAAATGTCTAAAATCTTGTCTAAAACCGGCTTTTTAAGGCTCTAAAAGATAAAAATACAGTCAATTTGACTAATTTTTTTCAGACCTTTGGTGACCAAATGCAGTTATTTTGACTAAAAAAGGCTTTTTTAGACACTTGGAGACCAAAATAGAGTCATTTTGACCAAAAAAATTTTTTCAGGCCATTGGAGCCAAATGTCTAAAATCTTGTCTAAAACCGGCTTTTTAACCACTTAAGCCCCGGAGGATTTGGCTGCTAAACGACCAGGGGGTATTTTGCGATTTGGCACTGCGTGACTTTAACGGACAATTGCGCGGTCGAGCGACACTGTACCTAAACGAATTTGGCGTCCTTTTTTTCCCACAAACAGAGCTTTCTTTTGGTGGTATTTGATCACCTGTGCGATTTTTTGATCATGCGCTATAAACAAAAAAAGAGCGTCAATTTTGCAAAATAGCAATATTTTTCACATTTTTTTATATGAAATTCCCCCCCAAAAAAATGTAAAAATCAAAATTTTTTAACATTTTCGGCCAATTTGTTTTATGCTACCTATGTTTGGTAAAAAGAAATCGCAAAAAGCGTATTTTGATTGGTTTGCGCAAAAGTTATCGCACAAGTTAGGCACAAGATGACTTGGATTCATGATCAACACAAACAGCCCCCATCAATGTACTGGATACTCACTATTTTTGTTTTTTAGAGTCTTAAAACGCCGGTTCTACTATGTTCTTTGCTGTCAGTTAAACCCATGTGAGCTAATTTGGTAAACCAATGGCCTGAAAAAAATTTTTGGTCAAAATGACTCTATTTTGGTTTTCAAGTGTCTAAAAAGCCTCTTTTTTAGTCAAAATGACTCTACTTTGGTCTCCAAGTGTATAAAAAGCCTTTTTTTGTCAAAATAACTGCATTTGGTCACCAAAGGTCTGAAAAAAATTTAGTCAAAATGACTGTATTTTTGTCTTTTAGAGCCTTAAAAAGCTGGTTTTAGACAAGATTTTAGACATGTGGGCTCCAAAGGCCTGAAAACAATTGTTTGGTCAAAATGACTCTATTTTGGTCTCCAAGTGTCTAAAAAGCCTTTTTTAAGTCAAAATAACTGCATTTGGTCACCAAAGGACTGACAAAATGTTTTAGTCAAAATGACTGTATCTTTGTCTTTTAGAGTCTTTTGTCAAAATGAATGTATTTAGTATTCTGTGGCTGAAGGCCTTCACAGGATACAGAAGTAAGTGTCGGCCATAAAAGTCCCCAAAAATTAGCCTGACAGCTAAGAACGTAGTATTTGGTGGCTGAAGGTACATTAGGCATTCACAGGGTACAGAAGAAAGTATCTAGGCCCCAAAAATTAGCCCACATGGGTTTAACTGACAGCTAAGAACGTAGTATTCTGTGGCTGAAGGTGAGTGTCAGGTAAACCCATGTGGGCTCATTTCTGGGGCCTTTTATGGCCGACACTTACTTCTGTATCCTGTGAATGCCTAATGTACCTTTAGCCATCAAATACTACGTTCTTTGCTGTCAGTTAAACCCATGTGAGCTAATTTTTGGGGCCTATAAAGGCCGACACTAACTTCTGTATACTGTGTGAATGCCTAATGTACCTCTAGCCATCAAATACTACGTTCTTTGCTGTCAGTTAAACCCATGTGAGCTACTTTTTGGGCCCAATACAGGCCGACACTTACTTCTGTATACTGTGTGAATGCCTAATGTACCTTCAGCCACAGAACACTACGTTCTTAGCTGTCAGTAAAACCCACATATGGGCTAATTTTTGGGGACTATACAGGCCGACACTGAATTCTGTATCCTGTGAATGCCTAATGTACCTCTAGCCATCAAATACTACGTTCTTTGCTGTCAGTCAAAACCCATGTGAGCTATTTTTTGGGGCCTATACATGCCGACACTTACTTCTGTATACTGTGTGAATGCCTAATGTACCTCTAGCCATCAAATACTACGTTCTTTGCTGTCAGTTAAATGTGAGCTATTTTTTGGGGCTATACAGGCTGACCCTTACTTCTGTATACTGTGTGAATGCCTAATGTACCTCTAGCCATCAAATACACTACGTTCTTTGCTGTCAGTTAAACCCATGTGAGCTAATTTTTGGGGCCTATACAGGCCGACACTTACTTTTGTATACTGTGTGAATGCCTAATGTACCTCCAGCCATCAAATACACTACGTTCTTTGCTGTCAGTTAAACCCATGTGAGCTATTTTTTGGGGCCTATACATGCCGACACTTACTTCTGTATACTGTGTGAATGCCTAATGTACCTCTAGCCATCAAATACTACGTTCTTTGCTGTCAGTTAAATGTGAGCTATTTTTTGGGGCTATACAGGCTGTCCCTTACTTCTGTATACTGTGTGAATGCCTAATGTACCTCTAGCCATCAAATACACTATGTTCTTTACTGTCAGTTAAACCCATGTGAGCTAATTTTTGGGGCCTATACAGGCCGACACTTACTTTTGTATACTGTGTGAATGCCTAATGTACCTCCAGCCATCAAATACACTACGTTCTTAGTTGTCAGGTAAACCCATGTGGGCTAATTTTTGGGGCCTTTTACGGCCGACACTTACTTCTGTATCCCGTACAAGATTTTACCGGCCATTTGACTATATGGTCCAAATGACTATATTTTTGTCTTTTAGAGCCTTAAAAAGCTGGTTTTAGACAAGATTTTAGACATTTGGCTCCAATGGCCTGAAAAACATTTTTTTGGTCAAAATGACTCTATTTTGGTCCCCAAGTGTCTAAAAAGCCTTTTTAATTCAAAATAACTGCATTTGGTCACCAAAGGTCTGAAAAATTTTTTAATTCAAATTGACTGTATTTTTGTCTTTTAGAGCCTTAAAAAGCCGATTTTAGACAAGATTTGTCTAAAACCGGCCATTTGGGCACCAATGGCCTGAAATTTTTTTTGGCCAAAATGACTCTATTTTGGTCTCCAGGTATCTAAAAAGCCTTTTTTGGTCAAAATAACTGCATTTGGTCACCAAAGGTCTGACAAACTTTTTTAGTCAAAATGACTTTATTTTTGTCTTTTAGAGTCTTAAAAAGCCGGTTTTAGACAAGATAACTGCATTTGGTCTCCAATAGTTTGAAATGTTTTTTTGTCAAAATGAATGTATTTAGTATTCTTTGGCTGAAGGTACATTAGGCATTCACAGGATACAGAAAAAAGTGTCGGCCATAAAAGTCCCCAAAAATTAGCCTGACAGCTAAGAACGTAGAATTTGGTGGCTGAAGGTACATTAGGCATTCACAGGGTACAGAAGTAAGTGTCGGCCTGTATAGGCCCCAAAAATTAGCCCACATGGGTTTAAAAAAAGAACAAAGTATTCTGTGGCTGAAGGTAAGTGTCAGGTATACCCATGTGGGCTAATTTCTGGGGCCTTTTATGGCCGACACTTACTTCTGTATCCTGTGAATGCCTAATGTACCTTTAGCCACAGAATACTACGTTCTTAGCAGTCAGGTAAACCCATGTGAGCTATTTTTTGGGGCCTATAGAGGCCGACACTTACTTCTGTATACTGTGTGAATGCCTAATGTACCTTCAGCCATCAAATACTATGTACTTTGCTGTCAGTTAAACACATGTGAGCTAATTTTTGGGGCCTATACAGGCCGACACTTACTTCTGTATACTGTGAATGCCTGATGTACCTCCAGCCATCAAATACACTACGTTCTTTGGTATCAGTTAAACCCATGTGAGCTAATTTTTGGGGCCTATACAGGCCGACACTTACATCTGTATCCTGTGAATGCCTAATGTACTTCCATCCGTTAAATACTACGTTCTTTGCTGTCAGTTAAACCTATGTGAGCTAATTTTTGGGGCCTATACAGGCCGACACTTACTTCTGTATACTGTGAATGCCTAATGTACCTCCAGCCATCAAATACACTACATTCTTTGCTGTCAGTTAAACCCATGTGAGCTAATTTTTGGAGCCTATACAGGCCGACACTTCTGTCTACTGTGAATGATGAGTAGGTGATTACCTATAGCGCTTGCTACAAATTAATAAACCATCTAATAAAAATTCATGATTATAACAATATAAGTAAACCTGATAAAGAAAACAGAGAACCCCTGATGTGGAACAACTACAGGAACCGAGAACCATATTACCATCGCCCGGCCCGTGGAAATCGGGGTTGGAATCGTCCTTATTATGGGGAGGGGATGGGGGCAGGGGAGGACATTGGCAATCCCAACCCCCACCTCCCCAACAGGGCTACCAACCTTACTATCAGAGCCAACCCAGGTACCATCCCCCCACTCGCACAGAGCAAGAGGGGGCAAGAGGCGTAGAGGATGTAAAGGTGGCAGGGGCAAAAAGAAAAAGGGCCCAGTAAGTCTGGGAATTTTTAACTTGAGTGGGATTGAATTCTCAGAGAAAGAACTCAAAGTACTTGATATGGGACTAAAATATGCCCCTGACCAGCTTTTAGACCCTTTTAGCGTATATGTGGACATACAAAAATTTGTAAGAAAAATTAATATTAAAAAACATTTTTTAAACAAACCGGATTTTAGAGTTTTAAACAATGATAATAAGTACGTGAAAAGTGGACTGAAAAATAAATCTACGTTTAACCCCAAGTGTGGGAACAATCACTTTTGTGGACACTTTTAAATCGCTTGTGGAACAAGATTTAAAATCTTTAAAGAAAAAATGGTATAAACCTAAAGAGAATATTAGGATGGGGATACGTGAATTAGAACAAAGAAAGAATGTAGTTATTCGCCCAGCGGACAAAGGGGGGGGTATTGTGATCCTCAAGAAAGAGGATTATTATGAAGAACTTAATAGGCTGGTACATGATGAAGAAACTTACACAAAACTAAAAAGTAATCCTTTGACCAAATATAGAAACAAATGCAAAAAATATCTAAAAAGGGCACATAAAAGAGGAATAATCACGAATAAAGAATATCGCTACTTACTTCCCGAAGCCCCTAGATTACCTATTATCTACCAACACCCAAAGATCCACAAAAATTCTGAGAAGCCCCGGGTAGACCCATACTCAGTGGGATAGACTCCCTCTACTCACGCATAGGAGAATATCTGGACTTTTTTTTAAACCTCTGGTCACACAATATCCAGCTCATTTAAGAGATAGCAAACATCAACTTGATAATTTCACATACATGGGAAGATGATATTATTCTAGCAACTATTGACGTATAATCCTTGTATACGAACATTGAACAGAAAGATGCTTTATCAGCCATCAAGTGGTCTCTGGATGACCAATCGGATATGGAATTAGAACAAAAAGAATTCATTCTGAAACTTCTAAAGATGGCGATGAAAAGTAATTATTTTTGGCATCAGGGAGAGTATTACCGTCAACACAAAGGAGTTGCAATGGGAGCTCGCCATGCTCCGAGTGTGGCCAATTTGTTTTTAAGTAAGTGGGAAAATGAGGAAGTTTTTGGAAAAAAACTAGATGAATTGGTGATGTATCGAAGGTATATAGATGACGTGTTTATCGTGTGGAGAGGCTTGGAAAAAACTTTAAAAGAGTACATTGAAGAAATGAATAATAACAACTATAAGATAAAATTTAGTGGCACATGGGACAGGAATGAAATACACTACCTTGACCTTACTGTATTTAAGGGAGGTAATGGACTATGCACTAAAACGCACTTTAAACCCACAAACAGGAATGGTTATATTCCCCCCCCATAGTGGCCACCATCCTAACTGGATAAGAGGAATACCCAAGGGACAGATCATGCGTCTAAGGAGAAATTGTAGCAACCAACAGGATTTCGAATTACAAGCTGACATGATCATTAAAAGATTTCAAGAAAAGGGCTACAAAGAAGACCTACTGCTAAAAGTAAGGGAAGATGTCAAAAACATGGATAGAAACATCCTCTTAAAAGACAAACCTAAGGATATGAAGGATTACTCATTAAATTTCATCACTCAATACAATGTAAGATACAAGGAAGTGGAGGATATCATAAAAAAAAGCACTGGCACTTATTATTGAGGGACGAGAAATTAAAGAGATTATTCCAAATCACCCCAAGTTTATATATCGAAGAGGGCCGAACCTTAGGGATAAACTCATGAAAAATGTACCAGACCCCCGAAACGACTACCAGACCCCCGAAACACAGGTTTTTACGCCTGCGGAAGATGTAAACCATGTAGAACTGTAAAGACAAGGATACGTCAGATACTAGAATTCCAATCTAATGTGACCAAAAAGAAATATAACATAAAAAAACTGATTACGTGCAGAAGCATGCATGTGACCTACCTACTTACCTGCCCATGTGGGCTACAGTACGTAGGCCGTACCACTAGAGAACTCAGGGTATGGATAGGGGAGCATATTGCTAACATTGGAAAGGGATTTAGGAAGCACAGTGTATCCCTTCATTTCAGGTTAGTACACAATAGAGATCCTACCCTCCTATCTTTTCAGGGTATCGATAGAATTGAACCCAACTGGAGGGGAAAAAACATGCGAATCACAGTATCTCAAAAAGAGTCCAGATGGATCTTTGAATTGTCTACCCTACAGCCAAGGGGTATGAATATTGACATGGATATCAACTGTTTCATCTCCAATCCTTAATAATCATCCTTGTCCGTAATAACTGCAATTTTAATTAAATTATTTATTTATTGTATAGGAGAAATATATATATAATCAAATCCCAGTTCATATAACAGATATTTTTATGCCCACACGTCACAAAAATTATTCACGTCTTATCATTGAATAGAATATCAGATAAAAACAATTTAATAGATATATAACTAATTTTTATCCTTTATTATAATAAATTATGTTTTTAGTATAGTAACAAATTAACTCATTTTCTATAAATTATATATGGCATTCCTATACAAATATACTTTTATTTATACTTGTATGTCCACACACACACAACCCATAAATCCACATATATTTATTTAATTTCAATTTTAATTAAATTATTAATAAAGATATTTTAATATATATAATGATCAAATGCACTTTATACATATTCCAGCGTTATATTATTAACAGTAATTGTGTGTTTTTTTATATCTATATTGTCTATAGTTACGGTTTTTAACACTCATATAGAAACTACCAAGTATAATAGGCTAAATATTAAATGAAACTATATTCTTTAGATCTCAAAATGACTATATACAAAGTGAAACTAAGTGTTGATAGGAAGTAGTATGCGCATTCGTGTCCAATACATGGATGGGGACACGGGTGTGCGCCTATTTCCAGGTGAAATGTGGGGGGCGGAGTGTAGAGCAGCAGCTCCAATACAAAAGGCCTGTGTAAGACGTGTGACTCCACCTCTGAAGACGTCTAGCCAATGACGAAACGCGTTAGTGGAACGCACGTCGTGACGTCATACGAGCTCAGTGGAATGCAAGTCGGAATTACCGATCTCCACTCGCAGCTCACATGTATGATGGCGTTCTTTCGGTTTTTTACATTGTTTCTCACTGTTTTCTCACCGTATTTATTGGATTTTACTGGATTTTATTGAACTTTCCTGTTTTTACACCTGTTCTTATCACCCCATTGGGAATGTATTTTTTGGATTGACCAGGGCTGTGTGCATTAAATAAACCACTTAAACGATACTGCACTATCTGGATTTTTTCTTCTATACACCCCCTTTGATTGGAGGTGATTAACAGGAGGATTGCTACTGCAAGAAGGAGCAGGTCTGTTTGGAGGAAAGGCACCCGATTTGGAGGCTATCAGAGGGTTATTTAAGCACGATTGGTCCTAGTGTCATAAGGCATATAGGACCCACGAGTTCTGGTGAGTGTGAAATTTATCTACCTTTCACGGTGAAGGGATACCAGGGCAAGAGTGAAAGCACCTGCACTTTAAATACATATATATTTTTTTGGACATTTTTCATCAAGAAGTCACTATTATTTCTTTGCATTATCTAATGGACTGTTCACCTATAATTGTTTGTGCACATGAACTTTAAGGTTTTTTCTGAGAGTAATAAATTTATTTTTTAATTTTTATACATATTATACATATTCTATTTATCAAGCACTTTTTATTGTCACAACGTACATATATATTCTTTATCAGGTTTAATTATATTGTTATAATCATGAATTTTTATTAGATGGTTTATTAATTTGTAGCAAGCGCTATAGGTAATCACCTACTCACTGATTACTTTATTCACCAATGAGCACTAGCACTTTACTATAGCAGCTGCGAATCAATTTATATTTTTACACTTTATATTTATATATTTATTTAGGCCCTATACACCCACTGGTCTCCTCTCGTGGCGCGTGTAATATACTTCGTATATTTTTACCCACATGTCTACTGTGAATGCCTAATTTATCTCCAGCCATACACTACGTTCTTTGCTGTCAGCTAATTTTTGGGGCCTATACAGGCTGACACTTACTTCTGTATCCTGTGAATGCCTAATGTACCTTCAGCCACAGAATACTACGTTCTTAGCTGTCATTTAAACCCATGCCTAATGTACCTTCAGCCACAGAATACTACGTTCTTAGCTGTCAGTTAAACCCATGTGGGCTAATTTTTGGGGACTATACAGGCCAACACTTACTTCAGTATCCTGTGAATGCCTAATGTACCTTCAGCCTCCAAATACTACATACTTAGCTGTCAGGTAAACCCATGTGAGCTAATGTTTGGGGCCTATACATGCCGACACTTACTTCTGTATACTGTGTGAATGCCTAGTGTACCTCTAGCCATCAAACACTACGTTCTTTGCTGTCAGTTAAACCCATGTGAGCTAATTTTTGGGGCCTATACAGGCCGACACTAACTTCTGTATACTGTGTGAATGCCTAATGTACCTCTAGCCATCAGATACTACATTCTTTGCTGTCAGTTAAACCCATGTGAGCTAATTTTTGGAACCTATACAGGCCGACACTTACTTCTGTATACTGTGTGAATGCCTAATGTACCTTCAGTCACAGAATACTACGTTCTTAGCTGTCAGTAAAACTCATGTGGGCTAATTTTTGGGGACTATACAGACCGACACTTCTGTATCCTGTGAATGCATAATGTACCTTCAGCCACCAAATACTACATTATTAACTGTCAGGTAAACCCATGTGAGCTAATTTTTGGGTCCTATACATGCCGACACTTACTTCTTTATACTGTGTGAATGCCTAATGTACCTCTAGCCATCAAATACTATGTTCTTTGCTGTCAGTTAAACCCATGTGAGCTATTTTTGGGGCCTATACAGGCCGAAACTTACTTCTGTATACTGTGTGAATGCCTAATGTACCTCCAGCCATCAAATACACTACGTTCTTTGCTGTCAGTTAAACCCATGTGAGCTAATTTTTGGGGCCTATACAGGCCGATACTTCTGTATACTGTGTGAATGCCTAATGTACCTCCAGCCACCAAATACTACGTTCTTAGTTGTCAGGTAAACTGATGTGGGGTAATTTTTGGGGCCTTTTTTGGCCGACACTTACTTCTTTATCCTGTGAATGCCTAATGTACCTTCAGCCACAGAATACTATGTTCTTAGCTGTCAGGTAAACCCATTTGGGCTAATTTTTGGGGCCTTTTATGGCCGACACTTACTTCTTTATCCTGTAAATGCCTTTCTTTTTGTTTCTCCTGAGGTGCCATCTTGCCATGGCCAAGTTAAAAAGGGTCGAGGGTGGCAGTGGTGATCGCCTAAGGCCACATCACCCTGAACGTGCCCGATCTCGTCTGATCTCAGAAGCTAAGCAGGGTCGGTCCTGGTTATCACCTGGGAATACTAAGTGCTGTAGGCTTTTGGCTTTTCCTTTATTCGTTGGCTTTCTTTTTGTTTCTCCTGAGGTGCCATCTTGCCATGTCCAAGTTCAAAGGGGTCGAGGGTGGCAGTGGTGATCACCTACTGCCACATCACCCTGAACACACCCGATCTCTGGAAGCTAAGCAGGGTCGGGCCTGGTTAGTACCTGGATGGGAGACCGCCTGTGTAGCGGAGGAGTAGTTTAATCTACATTGGCTCCCCTGGTAGACAGAAAAACAAGTAATAATCCAACAAGGCAGGTACAGCATGCAACAATCCAGGTAGTGTTATACAATCCTTCCCTCCCAAGAACTAGACGACACATAGGCTGGGAGTCAACTGAGAATGCCTTATTTATTGAAAACACAAGAGATCTATACTCTGCCAAAAGCCCCTCCCTCTTCAAGTCATACCACACAAACACACATCCCATAATATGCTTACAAGGCAGACAGGAACAATAGGGCAATGGAATGTAGATATTCACAATAACAAACACCACCCCACTAGCACTGCTGCCATATTCTAGCAATCTGCAATATATCTATATATATTTCCTCAGGGACACTGTTCAGTAATATTATGGTCATTCTTTCAACACAAGCTACACTTTCAGTGTCCATTCTGCTTCAGCCTGGGAATAACAGGTGCTGTAGGCTTTTGGCTTTTCCTTTATTCGTTGGCTTTCTTTTTGTTTCTCCTGAGGTGCCATCTTGCCATGGCCAAGTTTAAAGGGGTCGAGGGAGGCAGATGTGGTTGCCTACGGCCACATCACCCTGAACGCCCCCGATCTCATAAGCTAAGCAGGGTTGGGCCTGGTTAGTACCTGGATGGGAGACCGCCTGGGAATACCAGATGCTGTTGGCTTTTCCTTTATTCCTTTGCGTTCTTTTTGTTTCTCCTGAGGTGCCATCTTGCCATGGCCAAGTTCAAAGGGGTCGAGGGTGGCAGTGGTGAGTGCCTACGGCCACATCACCCTGAACACGCCCCATCTCGTCTGATCTTGGAAGCTAAGCAGGGTCGGGCCTGGTTAGTACCTGAATGGGAGACCGCCTGGGAATACCAGGTGCTGTAGACTTTTGGCTTTTCCTTTATTCGTTGGCTTTCTTTTTGTTTCTCCTGAGGTGCCATCTTACCATGGCCAAGTTCAAAGAGGCTAAGGGTGGCGGTGGCGGTGGCAGTGGCGATCGCCTATGGCCACATCACCCTGAACACGTCTGATCTTAGAAGCTAAGCAGTTTTGGGCCTGGTTAGTACCGTCATGGGAGACCGCCTGGGAATACCAGGTGCTGTAGGCCTTTTGCTTTTCCTTTATTCGTTGGCTTTCTTTTTGTTTATCCTGAGGTGCCATCTTGCCATGGCCAAGTTCAAAGGCGTCAAGGGTGGCAGAGGTGATTGCCTATGGCCACATCACCCCGAACACACCCGATCTCGTCTGATCTCAGAAGCTAAGCAGGGTCATGCCTGGTTAGTACTTGGGTGGGAGACCGCCTGGGAATACCAGGTGCTGTAGGCCTTTTGCTTTTCCTTTATTCGTTGGCTTTCTTTTTGTTTCTCTTGAGGTACCATCTTGCCATAGCCAAGTTCAAAGGGGTCGAGGGTGGCAGTGGTGATCGCCTATGGCCACATCACCCTGAACGCGACCGATCTTGTCTGATCTTGGAAGCTAAGTAGAGTTGGGCCTGGTTAGTACCTGGATGGGAGACCGCCTGGGAATGCTAGGTGCTCTAGGCTTTTCCTTTATTCGTTGGCTTTCTTTTTGTTTCTCCTGAGGTGCCATCTTGCCATGGCCAAGTTCAAAGGGGTTGAGGGTGGCAGGTCTGATTGCCTATGACCACATCACCCTGAAACTGCCCAATCTCTCCTGATCTCGGAAGATGAGCAGCGTCGGGCCTGGTTAGTATCTTGATGGGAGACCGCCTGGGAATACCAGGTGCTGTAGGCTTTTTACTTTTCCTTTATTCTTTGGCTTTCTTTTTGTTTCTCCTTAGGTGCCATCTTGCCATGGCCAAGTTCAAAGGGGTCGAGGGTGGAATTAGTGATCGCCTATGGCCACATCACCCAGAACACGCCCGATCTCATCTGATCTCGGAAGATATACAGGGTAGGGCCTGGTTAGTACCTGGATGGGAGACCACCTGGGAATACCAGGTGCTGTAGGCTTTTGGCTTTTCCTTTATTTGTTTTCTTTCTTTTTGTTTCTCCTGAGGTGCCATCTTGCCATGGCCAAGTTCGAAGGGTTCGAAGGGGTCGAGGGTGGCAGTGGTGATCGCCTACGGCCACATCACCCTGAACGCGTCTGATCTCGGAAGCTAAGCAGGGTCGGGCCTGGTTAGTACCTGGATGGGAGACCGCCTGGGAATGCCAGGTGTAGAAGGCTTTTGGCTTTTCCTTTATTCATTGGCTTTCTTTTTGTTTCTCCTGAAGTGCCATCTTGCCACGGCCGAGTTCAAAGGGGTCGAGGGTGGCAGTTGTGATCACCTACAGCCACATCACCCTGAACGCGCCCGATCTCTTCTGATCTTGGAAGGTAAGCAGGGTCAGGCCTGGTTAGTACATGGATGGGAGACCGCCTGGGAATACCAGGTGCCGTAGGCTTTTGACTTTTCCTTTATTCGTTGGCTTTCTTTTTGTTTCTCCTGAGGTGCCATCTTGCCATGGCCAAGTTCAAAGGGGTCGAGGGTGGCAGTGATGATCGCCAATGGCCACATCACCCTGAACGTGCCCGATCTCATCTGATTTTGGAAGCTAAGCAGGGTCGGGCCTGGTTAGTACCTGGATGGGATAGCGCCTGGGAATACCAGGTGCTGTAGGATTTTGGCTTTTCCTTTATTCGTTGGCTTTCTTTTTGTTTCTCCTGAGGTGCCATCTTGCCATTGCCAAGTTCAAAGGGGTCGAGGGTGGCAGTGTCAAGATGAAAATATATCGAGGACTCTTAAAGACTTTTATATTATATGTTCATATATCCATATTCAGTATGGCAGTCTAGAGTCCCCTCTTAATCCTTGAATATACTTTCAAAATAATACGTTTTAGGATTTCAGTCTGAGTCTGTTTGTTATGTTGTCTTTATTATGAATATGTGTCAAATATAACATGAAATGTTTTTCCAAAAATGATAAGATTCCCGGAAAGAGATGTTTATGAAAACAAGCCCCTTATTACCGTAAAATGTAAAAAGCCCCCAATCAATCATTTTTAATTGTCAGACTAACTTTTCACTCGACGTCATTATAATGTCAGGATGACCGTATGTGTAATTAGACTGTATTATGAAATCTTGTGCAATATTGTGTAATCTTGTATGACTATATTTTTGGGTCTATGCCCGCCATAGACTTTACTGTGATAATTCCCTATAAAAGGATGTATCAAAAATGTATATGTCATCACAGTCTCTCTGTATGAGATGTGGTCCATGCGCATGTAATCTCAGTAAAGCTTACCTGAACAGATGCAAACCTGATTGGCGTTGATTATTTCATGGCTCAAACTTAACATTTGAACCTAACATGAATTTAACATTTGCTGACCCCGAGAACCGTGTCTTTCTATTCGCATCGAAACCGCCGGTTGCCACCGTACAACAGGAGGGACAGCACAGAGGCCTCAGGTGAGAAAACATTTTTATTTCTCATGATGAAAAACTGTCTTTCTGATGTGTGGTGGTGTGCCGGTTGGGGAAAGTGTGGCTACGAAAGGTAACACGTATCCTTTGAATTTAATTGCATTCTGTCTGTGTATGGTTACTGAGATTATTAAATGGTACCAATAGGAAATACTATGTATGAAAAATATTATTTTCTAGGAAAAAAAAATATATTTCTTTAATTCTCCTTATTACAAGAAATGACAATATATATATATATATATATAAGGGACGATTTCAGCAGAGATATTATTATTATTTTCTGGAGTGTGTGTGTGTTGTGTTGAAAGACAAATGTGGAGGTATTAGGGCAGGTATTGCCTTGAACCCCAGTGTCTGTGTAATCTGCTGAGTGTTCTTTGGATTAGGGAGTAAGAGAGACTCGCCTATATTCACTCGTTTTGGAGACGTCCAAACGAGCAATAGAACAGATTAAAGACATGTCGTATTGATAAAGTACCGGGCTGTTGGTAGCAGCTGTTGTGATAAAGAAACGGAGTTCTTGATCCCAGAATCTCCAAATATTGTCATTTCTTAAAGTGGTAACGAGAAATAATAAAATGGGAAATTTAAGTGATAAGAATGTTTTGCCCATCATGAATGACTTAGGGCTTAAAAAACTAAAGCAAAAATGTATTAAAAATAGCAAAGAAAACAGGCTTAAATGTTGCTAAATTGCATTCAGGTGCACCCATCGTTAAGATGATGGTGAGTGGTGATCCAGACGCCCTCAAACATCATGTGAAGTGGTGCAGAATTACAAAAAAAGCATATGAAGAGGATCCCTCTAAATGGTGGCCACCAGAGGGCTATTCTGAGTATGCCTAGAAATAGATGCCTTGTTTAACTTGCTATTTAAAATGTCTGATTGTGGGGGAATTAAATGTCTAGCAGCACGGGAAAGAAAAAGAAATAGGTGAAGCCCCTCCCTATAAAATGTGTTCAGAAAAAGCTGCTTTAACATATAGATAAGGAAGAGTAATAGAAACTGTTTTATCAGGGAAAACGTAGTTCGCCGTAGTTGGCAGGACACTTTGAGGTTTATTTTTAATATATAGAATTTTAGATAATGAGAATTTACATTTTGCTCATAAGTCCCTGTATGAAAGGGAGCTCTGCTGCAAAATTTTGAAAATTGGCTACTTGCCAAGAGAGGGTTCAACAATAAATATTTTCGCTCCCGTTATAGATATGGAATTTATTTTTAATACAAAGTGTTACCTAATACAATGTCTGCAGTTTTTTCAACCAGTAGGGCAACTGCCGCTACTGATTTTAGACATCCAGGTAGCTGTCCAATGGGTAACTGTAGTACCCCACTGGGCGATGTCTGGCACAGAAGTGTTGCGTTAACACCCCATTCGCATGTCCATTTATTTCTGTGCAAAATAAATAGAAATCTTTGCTATAGTCTGACAAACCAAGACTGGGCACTTGTTAGCAAAGATTGCTTGATTTGTTTAAATGCCTCCCTAACTGAAGGGGTTAACTCTTCTGAAGTGAATTTATAATTTCTTTTTGTTTGTCCATTTAATAATTCCTGACATCAGACATTTTAAATAGCAAGTTAAACAAGGCATCTATTTCTAGGCATACTCAGAATAGCCCTCTGGTGGCCACCATTTAGAGGGATCCTCTTCATATGCTTTTTTTGTAATTCTGCACCACTTCACATGATGTTTGAGGGCGTCTGGATCACCACTCACCATCATCTTAACGATGGGTGCACCTGAATGCAATTTAGCAACATTTAAGCCTGTTTTCTTTGCTATTTTTAATACATTTTTGCTTTAGTTTTTTAAGCCCTAAGTCATTCATGATGGGCAAAACATTCTTATCACTTAAATTTCCCATTTTATTATTTCTCGTTACCACTTTAAGAAATGACAATATTTGGAGATTCTGGGATCAAGAACTCCGTTTCTTTATCACAACAGCTGCTACCAACAGCCCGGTACTTTATCAATACGACATGTCTTTAATCTGTTCTATTGCTCGTTTGGACATCTCCAAAACGAGTGAATATAGGCGAGTCTCTCTTACTCCCTAATCCAAAGAACACTCAGCAGATTACACAGACACTGGGGTTCAAGGCAATACCTGCCCTAATACCTCCACATTTGTCTTTCAACACAACACACACACACTCCAGAAAATAATAATAATATCTCTGCTGAAATTGTCCCTTATATATATATATATATTGTCATTTCTTGCAATAAGGAGAATTAAAGAAATATATATTTTTTTCCTAGAAAATAATATTTTTCATACATAGTATTTCCTATTGGTACCATTTAATAATCTCAGTAACTATACACAGACAGAATGCAATTAAATTCAAAAGATACGTGTTACCTTTCGTAGCCGCACTTTCCCCAACCGGCACACCACCACACATCAGAAAGACAGTTTTTCATCATGAGAAATAAAAATGTTTTCTCACCTGAGGCCTCTGTGCTGTCGTTGTACGGTGGCAACCGGCGGTTTCGATGCGAATAGAAAGACACGGTTCTCGGGGTCACCAAATGTTAAATTCATGTTAGGTTCAAATGTTAAGTTTGAGCCATGAAATAATCAACGCCAATCAGGTTTGCATCTGTTCAGGTAAGCTTTACTGAGATTACATGCGAATGGACCACATCTCATACAGAGAGACTGTGATGACATATACATTTTTGATACATCCTTTTATAGGGTATTATCACAGTAAAGTCTATGGCGGGCATAGACCCAAAAATATAGTCATACAAGCTTACACAATGTTGCACAAGATTTCATAATACAGTCTAATTACACATACGGTCATCCTGACATTATAATGACGTCGAGTGAAAAGTTAGTCTGACAATTAAAAATGATTGATTGGGGGCTTTTTACATTTTACGGTAATAAGGGGCTTGTTTTCATAAACATCTCTTTCCGGGAATCTTATCATTTTTGGAAAAACATTTCATGTTATACTTGACACATATTCATAATAAAGACAACATAACAAACAGACTCAGACTGAAATCCTAAAACGTATTATTTTGAAAGTATATTCAAGGATTAAGAGGGGACTCTAGACTGCCATACTGAATATGGATATATGAACATATAATATAAAAGTCTTTAAGAGTCCTCGATATATTTTCATCTTGACACTGCCACCCTCGACCCCTTTGAACTTGGCAATGGCAAGATGGCACCTCAGGAGAAACAAAAAGAAAGCCAACGAATAAAGGAAAAGCCAAAATCCTACAGCACCTGGTATTCCCAGGCGCTATCCCATCCAGGTACTAACCAGGCCCGACCCTGCTTAGCTTCCAAAATCAGATGAGATCGGGCACGTTCAGGGTGATGTGGCCGTTGGCGATCATCAATGCCACCCTCGACCCCTTTGAACTTGGCCATGGCAAGATGGCACCTCAGGAGAAACAAAAAGAAAGCCAACGAATAAAGGAAAAGTCAAAAGCCTACGGCACCTGGTATTCCCAGGCGGTCTCCCATCCATGTACTAACCAGGCCTGACCCTGCTTACCTTCCAAGATCAGAAAAGATTGGGCGCGTTCAGGGTGATGTGGCTGTAGGTGATCACAACTGCCACCCTCGACCCCTTTGAACTCGGCCGTGGCAAGATGGCACTTCAGGAGAAACAAGAAGAAAGCCAATGAATAAAGGAAAAGCCAAAAGCCTTCCACACCTGGCATTCCCAGGCGGTCTCCCATCCAGGTACTACCCAGGCCCGACCCTGCTTAGCTTCCGAGATCAGATGCGTTCAGGGTGATGTGGCCGTAGGCGATCACCACTGCCGCCCTCGACCCCTTTGAACTTAGCCATGGCAAGATGGCACCTCAGGAGAAACAAAAAGAAAGAAAACAAATAAAGGAAAACCCAAAAGCCTACAGCACCTGGTATTCCCAGGTGGTCTCCCTTCCAGGTACTAACCAGGCCCTACCCTGTATATCTTCCGAGATCAGATGAGATCGGGCGTGTTCTGGGTGATGTGGCCATAGGCGAACACTACTTCCACCCTCGACCCCTTTGAACTTGGCCATGGCAAGATGGCACCTAAGGAGAAACAAAAAGAAAGCCAAAGAATAAAGGAAAAGTAAAAAGCCTACAGCACCTGGTATTCCCAGGCGGTCTCCCATCAAGATACTAACCAGGCCCGACGCTGCTCATCTTCCGAGATCAGGAGAGATTGGGCAGTTTCAGGGTGATGTGGCCATAGGCGATCAGACCTGCCACCCTCAACCCCTTTGAACTTGGCCATGGCAAGATGGCACCTCAGGAGAAACAAAAAGAAAGCCAACGAATAAAGGAAAAGCCTAGAGCACCTAGTATTCCCAGGCGGTCTCCCATCCAGGTACTAACAAGGCCCAACTCTACTTAGCTTCCAAGATCAGACAAGATCGGTCGCGTTCAGGGTGATGTGGCCATAGGCGATCACCACTGCCACCCTCGACCCCTTTGAACTTGGCTATGGCAAGGTGGTACCTCAAGAGAAACAAAAAGAAAGCCAACGAATAAAGGAAAAGCCAAAAGCCTCAAGCACCTGGTATTCTCAGGCGGTCTCCCATCCAGGTACTAACCAGGCACGACAATGCTTAGCTTCCGAGATCAGACGAGACCGGGCATGTTCAGGGTGATGTAGCTGTAGGCGATCACTACTACCACCCTTGACCCCGTTGAACTTGGCCATTGCAAGATGGCACCTCAGGAGAAACAAAAAGAAAGCCAACGAATAAAGGAAATGCCAAAAGCCAACAGCACCTGGTTTTCCCAGGCGGTCTCGCACCCAGGTACTAACCAGGCATGACCCTGCTTAGCTTCTGAGATCAGACGAAATCGGGTGTGTTCGGGGTGATGTGGCCATAGGCAATCACCTCTGCCACCCTTGACGCCTTTGAACTTGGCCATGGCAAGATGGCACCTCAGGATAAACACAAAGAAAGCCAACGAATAAAGGAAAAGCAAAAGGCCTACAGCACCTGGTATTCCCAGGCGGTCTCCCATGCAGGTACTAACCAGGCCCAAAACTGCTTAGCTTCTAAGATCAGACGTATTTAGGGTGATGTGGCCATAGACGATCGCCACCGCCACCGCCACCCTTAGCCTCTTTGAACTTGGCCATGGTAAGATGGCACCTCAGGAGAAACAAAAAGAAAGCCAACGAATAAAGGAAAAGCCAAAAGCCTACAGCACCTGGTATTCCCAGGCGGTCTCCCATTCAGGTACTAACCAGGCCCGACCCTGCTTAGCTTCCAAGATCAGACGAGATCGGGCGTGTTCAGGGTGATGTGGCCGTAGGCGATCACCACTGCCACCCTTGACCCCTTTGAACTTGGCCATGGCAAGATGGCACCTCAGGAGAAACAAAAAGAAAGCCAAGGAATAAAGGAAAAGCCAACAGCATCTGGTATTCCCAGGCGGTCTCCCATCCAGGTACTAACCAGGCCCAACCCTGCGTAGCTTATGAGATCGGGGGCGTTCAGGGTGATGTGGCCGTAGGCAAACACATCTGCCTCCCTCGACCCCTTTAAACTTGGCCATGGCAAGATGGCACCTCAGGAGAAACAAAAAGAAAGCCAACGAATAAAGGAAAAGCCAAAAGCCTACAGCACCTGTTATTCCCAGGCTGAAGCAGAATGGACACTGAAAGTGTAGCTTGTGTTGAAAGAATGACCATAATATTACTGAACAGTGTCCCTGAGGAAATATATATAGATATATTGCAGATTGCTAGAATATGGCAGCAGTGCTAGTGGGGTGGTGTTTGTTATTGTGAATATCTGCATTCCATTGCCCTATTGTTCCTGTCTGCCTTGTAAGCATATTATGGGATGTGTGTTTGTGTGGTATGACTTGAAGAGGGAGGGGCTTTTGGCAGAGTGTAGATCTCTTGTGTTTTCAATAAATAAGGCATTCTCAGTTGACTCCCAGCCTATGTGTCGTCTAGTTCTTGGGAGGGAAGGATTGTATAACACTACCTGGATTGTTGCAGTCTGTACCTGCCTTGTTGGATTATTACTTGTTTTTCTGTCTACCAGGGGAGCCAATGTAGATTAAACTACTCCTCCGCTACACAGGCGGTCTCCCATCCAGGTACTAACCAGGCCCGACCCTGCTTAGCTTCCAGAGATCGGGTGTGTTCAGGGTGATGTGGCAGTAGGTGATCACCACTGCCACTCTCGACCCCTTTGAACTTGGACATGGCAAGATGGCACCTCAGGAGAAACAAAAAGAAAGCCAACGAATAAAGGAAAAGCCAAAAGCCTACAGCACTTAGTATTCCCAGGTGATAACCAGGACCGACCCTGCTTAGCTTCTGAGATCAGACGAGATCGGGCACGTTCAGGGTGATGTGGCCGTAGGCGATCACCACTGCCACCCTCGACCCTTTTTAACTTGGCCATGGCAAGATGGCACCTCAGGAGACACAAAAAGAAAGGCATTTACAGGATAAAGAAGTAAGTGTCGGCCATAAAAGGCCCCAAAAATTAGCCCAAATGGGTTTACCTGACAGCTAAGAACGTAGTATTCTGTGGCTGAAGGTACATTAGGCATTCACAGGATAAAGAAGTAAGTGTCGGCCAAAAAAGGCCCCAAAAATTAGCCCACATCAGTTTACCTGACAACTAAGAACGTAGTATTTGGTGGCTGGAGGTACATTAGGCATTCACACAGTATACAGAAGTATCGGCCTGTATAGGCCCCAAAAATTAGCTCACATGGGTTTAACTGACAGCAAAGAACGTAGTGTATTTGATGGCTGGAGGTACATTAGGCATTCACACAGTATACAGAAGTAAGTTTCGGCCTGTATAGGCCCCAAAAATAGCTCACATGGGTTTAACTGACAGCAAAGAACATAGTATTTGATGGCTAGAGGTACATTAGGCATTCACACAGTATAAAGAAGTAAGTGTCGGCATGTATAGGCCCCAAAAATTAGCTCACATGGGTTTACCTGACAGTTAATAATGTAGTATTTGGTGGCTGAAGGTACATTATGCATTCACAGGATACAGAAGTAAGTGTCGGTCTGTATAGTCCCCAAAAATTAGCCCACATGAGTTTTACTGACAGCTAAGAACGTAGTATTCTGTGACTGAAGGTACATTAGGCATTCACACAGTATACAGAAGTAAGTGTCGGCCTGTATAGGTTCCAAAAATTAGCTCACATGGGTTTAACTGACAGCAAAGAATGTAGTATCTGATGGCTAGAGGTACATTAGGCATTCACACAGTATACAGAAGTTAGTGTAGGCCTGTATAGGCCCCAAAAATTAGCTCACATGGGTTTAACTGACAGCAAAGAACGTAGTATTTGATGGCTGGAGGTACATTAGGCATTCACAGGATACAGAAGTAAGTGTCGGCCTGTATAGGCCCCAAAAATTAGCTCACATGGGTTTAACTGACAGCAAAGAACGTAGTGTTTGATGGCTAGAGGTACACTAGGCATTCACACAGTATACAGAAGTAAGTGTCGGCATGTATAGGCCCCAAAAATTAGCTCACATGGGTTTACCTGACAGCTAAGTATGTAGTATTTGGAGGCTGAAGGTACATTAGGCATTCACAGGATACTGAAGTAAGTGTTGGCCTGTATAGTCCCCAAAAATTAGCCCACATGGGTTTAACTGACAGCTAAGAACGTAGTATTCTGTGGCTGAAGGTACATTAGGCATGGGTTTAACTGACAGCTAAGAACGTAGTATTCTGTGGCTGAAGGTACATTAGGCATTCACAGGATACAGAAGTAAGTGTCAGCCTGTATAGGCCCCAAAAATTAGCTGACAGCAAAGAACGTAGTGTATGGCTGGAGATAAATTAGGCATTCACAGTAGACATGTGGGTAAAAATATACGAAGTATATTACACGCCCCACGAGAGGAGACCAGTGGGTGTATAGGGCCTAAATAAATATATAAATATAAAGTGTAAAAATATAAATTGATTCGCAGCTGCTATAGTAAAGTGCTAGTGCTCATTGGTGAATAAAGTAATCAGTGAGTAGGTGATTACCTATAGCGCTTGCTACAAATTAATAAACCATCTAATAAAAATTCATGATTATAACAATATAATTAAACCTGATAAAGAATATATATGTACGTTGTGACAATAAAAAGTGCTTGATAAATAGAATATGTATAATATGTATAAAAATTAAAAAATAAATATAGTACTCTCAGAAAAAACCTTAAAGTTCATGTGCACGAACAATTATAGGTGAACAGTCCATTAGATAATGCAAAGAAATAATAGTGACTTCTTGATGAAAAATGTCCAAAAAAATATATATGTATTTAAAGTGCAGGTGCTTTCACTCTTGCCCTGGTATCCCTTCACCGTTAAAGGTAGATAAATTTCACACTCACCAGAACTTGTGGGTCCTATATGCCTTATGACACTAGGACCAATCGTGCTTAAATAACCCTCTCATAGCCTCCAAATCGGGTGCCTTTCCTCCAAACAGACCTGCTCCTTCTTGCAGTAGCAATCCTCCTGTTAATCACCTCCAATCAAAGGGGGTGTATAGAAGAAAAAATCCAGATAGTGCAGTATCGTTTAAGTGGTTTATTTAATGCACACAGCCCTGGTCAATCCAAAAAATACATTCCCAATGGGGTGATAAGAACAGGTGTAAAAACAGGAATGTTCAATAAAATCCAGTAAAATCCAATAAATACGGTGAGAAAACAGTGAGAAACAATGTAAAAAACCGAAAGAATGCCATCATACATGTGAGCTGCGAGTGGAGAGCAGTAATTCCGACTTGCATTCCACTGAGCTCGTATGACGTCACGACGTGCGTTCCACTAACGCGTTTCGTCATTGGCTAGACGTCTTCAGAGGTGGAGTCACACGTCTTACACAGGCCTTTTGTATTGGAGCTGCTGCTCTACACTCCGCCCCCCACATTTCACCTGGAAATAGGCGCACACCCGTGTCCCCATCCATGTATTGGACACAAATGCGCATACTACTTCCTATCAACACTTAGTTTCACTTTGTATATAGTCATTTTGAGATCTAAAGAATATAGTTTCATTTAATATTTAGCCTATTATACTTGGTAGTTTCTATATGAGTGTTAAAAACCGTAACTATAGACAATATAGATATAAAAAAACACACAATTACTGTTAATAATATAACGCTGGAATATGTATAAAGTGCATTTGATCATTATATATATTAAAATATCTTTATTAATAATTTAATTAAAATTGCAATTAAATAAATATATGTGGATTTATGGGTTGTGTGTGTGTGGACATACAAGTATAAATAAAAGTATATTTGTATAGGAATGCTATATATAATTTATAGAAAATGAGTTAATTTGTTACTATACTAAAAACATAATTTATTATAATAAAGGATAAAAATTAGTTATATATCTATTAAATTGTTTTTATCTGATATTCTATTCAATGATAAGATGTGAATAATTTTTGTGACGTGTGGGCATAAAAATATCTGTTATATGAACTGGGATTTGATTATATATATATTTCTCCTATACAATAAATAAATAATTTAATTAAAATTGCAGTTATTACGGACAAGGATGATTATTAAGGATTGGAGATGAAACAGTTGATATCCATGTCAATGTTCATACCCCTTGGCTGTAGGGTAGACAATTCAAAGATCCATCTGGACTCTTTTTGAGATACTGTGATTCGCACGTTTTTTTCCCCTCCAGTTGGGTTCAATTCTATCGATACCCTCAAAAGATAGGAGGGTAGGATCTCTATTGTGTACTAACCTGAAATGAAGGGATACACTGTGCTTCCTAAATCCCATTCCAATGTTAGCGATATGCTCCCCTATCCGTACCCTGAGTTCTCTAGTGGTACGGCCTACGTACTGTAGCCCACATGGGCAGGTAAGTAGGTAGGTCACATGCATGCTTCTGCACGTAATCAGTTTTTTAAAGTTATATTTCTTTTTGGTCACATTAGATTGGAATTCTAGTATCTGACGTATCCTTGTCTTTACAGTTCTACATGGTTTACATCTTCCGCAGGCGTAAAAACCTGCGTTTCGGGGGTCTGGTAGTCGTTTCGGGGGTCTGGTACATTTTTCATGAGTTTATCCCTAAGGTTCGGCCCTCTTCGATATATAAACTTGGGGTGATTTGGAATAATCTCTTTAATTTCTCGTCCCTCAATAATAAGTGCCAGTGCTTTTTTTTATGATATCCTCCACTTCCTTGTATCTTACATTGTATTGAGTGATGAAATTTAATGAGTAATCCTTCATATCCTTAGGTTTGTCTTTTAAGAGGATGTTTCTATCCATGTTTTTGACATCTTCCCTTACTTTTAGCAGTAGGTCTTCTTTGTAGCCCTTTTCTTGAAATCTTTTAATGATCATGTCAGCTTGTAATTCGAAATCCTGTTGGTTGCTACAATTTCTCCTTAGACGCATGATCTGTCCCTTGGGTATTCCTCTTATCCAGTTAGGATGGTGGCCACTATGGGGGGGAATATAACCATTCCTGTCTGTGGGTTTAAAGTGCGTTTTAGTGCATAGTCCATTACCTCCCTTAAATACAGTAAGGTCAAGGTAGTGTATTTCATTCCTGTCCCATGTGCCACTAAATTTTATCTTATAGTTGTTATTATTCATTTCTTCAATGTACTCTTTTAAAGTTTTTTCCAAGCCTCTCCACACGATAAACACGTCATCTATATACCTTCGATACATCACCAATTCATCTAGTTTTTTTCCAAAAACTTCCTCATTTTCCCACTTACTTAAAAACAAATTGGCCACACTCGGAGCATGGCGAGCTCCCATTGCAACTCCTTTGTGTTGACGGTAATACTCTCCCTGATGCCAAAAATAATTACTTTTCATCGCCATCTTTAGAAGTTTCAGAATGAATTCTTTTTGTTCTAATTCCATATCCGATTGGTCATCCAGAGACCACTTGATGGCTGATAAAGCATCTTTCTGTTCAATGTTCGTATACAAGGATTATACGTCAATAGTTGCTAGAATAATATCATCTTCCCATGTATGTGAAATTATCAAGTTGATGTTTGCTATCTCTTAAATGAGCTGGATATTGTGTGACCAGAGGTTTAAAAAAAAGTCCAGATATTCTCCTATGCGTGAGTAGAGGGAGTCTATCCCACTGAGTATGGGTCTACCCGGGGCTTCTCAGAATTTTTGTGGATCTTTGGGTGTTGGTAGATAATAGGTAATCTAGGGGCTTCGGGAAGTAAGTAGCGATATTCTTTATTCGTGATTATTCCTCTTTTATGTGCCCTTTTTAGGTATTTTTTGCATTTGTTTCTATATTTGGTCAAAGGATTACTTTTTAGTTTTGTGTAAGTTTCTTCATCATGTACCAGCCTATTAAGTTCTTCATAATAATCCTCTTTCTTGAGGATCACAATACCCCCCCCCTTTGTCCGCTGGGCGAATAACTACATTCTTTCTTTGTTCTAATTCACGTATCCCCATCCTAATATTCTCTTTAGGTTTATACCATTTTTTCTTTAAAGATTTTAAATCTTGTTCCACAAGCGATTTAAAAGTGTCCACAAAAGTGATTGTTCGCACACTTGGGGTTAAACGTAGATTTATTTTTCAGTCCACTTTTCACGTACTTATTATCATTGTTTAAAACTCTAAAATCCGGTTTGTTTAAAAAATGTTTTTTAATATTAATTTTTCTTACAAATTTTTGTATGTCCACATATACGCTAAAAGGGTCTAAAAGCTGGTCAGGGGCATATTTTAGTCCCATATCAAGTACTTTGAGTTCTTTCTCTGAGAATTCAATCCCACTCAAGTTAAAAATTCCCAGACTTACTGGGCCCTTTTTCTTTTTGCCCCTGCCACCTTTACATCCTCTACGCCTCTTGCCCCCTCTTGCTCTGTGCGAGTGAGGGGATGGTAACTGGGTTGGCTCTGATAGTAAGGTTGGTAGCCCTGTTGGGGAGGTGGGGGTTGGGATTGCCAATGTCCTCCCCTGCCCCCATCCCCTCCCCATAATAAGGGCGATTCCAACCCCGATTTCCACGGGCCGGGCGATGGTAATATGGTTCTCGGTTCCTGAAGTTGTTCCACATCAGGGGTTCTCTGTTTTCTTTATCAGGTTTACTTATATTGTTATAATCATGAATTTTTATTAGATGGTTTATTAATTTGTAGCAAGCGCTATAGGTAATCACCTACTCATCATTCACAGTAGACAGAAGTGTCGGCCTGTATAGGCTCCAAAAATTAGCTCACATGGGTTTAACTGACAGCAAAGAACGTAGTATTTAACGGATGGAAGTACATTAGGCATTCACAGGATACAGATGTAAGTGTCGGCCTGTATAGGCCCCAAAAATTAGCTCACATGGGTTTAACTGATACCAAAGAACGTAGTGTATTTGATGGCTGGAGGTACATCAGGCATTCACAGTATACAGAAGTAAGTGTCGGCCTGTATAGGCCCCAAAAATTAGCTCACATGTGTTTAACTGACAGCAAAGTACATAGTATTTGATGGCTGAAGGTACATTAGGCATTCACACAGTATACAGAAGTAAGTGTCGGCCTCTATAGGCCCCAAAAAATAGCTCACATGGGTTTACCTGACTGCTAAGAACATAGTATTCTGTGGCTAAAGGTACATTAGGCATTCACAGGATACAGAAGTAAGTGTCGGCCATAAAAGGCCCCAGAAATTAGCCCACATGGGTATACCTGACACTTACCTTCAGCCACAGAATACTTTGTTCTTTTTTAAACCCATGTGGGCTAATTTTTGGGGCCTATACAGGCCGACACTTACTTCTGTACCCTGTGAATGCCTAATGTACCTTCAGCCACCAAATTCTACGTTTTTAGCTGTCAGGCTAATTTTTGGGGACTTTTATGGCCGACACTTTTTTCTGTATCCTGTGAATGCCTAATGTACCTTCAGCCAAAGAATACTAAATACATTCATTTTGACAAAAAAACATTTCAAACCATTGGAGACCAAATGCAGTTATCTTGTCTAAAACCGGCTTTTTAAGACTCTAAAAGACAAAAATAAAGTCATTTTGACTAAAAAAGTTTGTCAGACCTTTGGTGACCAAATGCAGTTATTTTGACCAAAAAAGGCTTTTTAGATACCTGGAGACCAAAATAGAGTCATTTTGGCCAAAAAAAATTTCAGGCCATTGGTGCCCAAATGGCCAGTTTTAGACAAATCTTGTCTAAAACCGGCTTTTTAAGGCTCTAAAAGACAAAAATACAGTCAATTTGAATTAAAAAATTTTTCAGACCTTTGGTGACCAAATGCAGTTATTTTGACTTAAAAAGGCTTTTTAGACACTTGGGGACCAAAATAGACTCATTTTGACCAAAAAAATGTTTTTCAGGCCATTGGAGCCAAATGTCTAAAATCTTGTCTAAAACCAGCTTTTTAAGGCTCTAAAAGACAAAAATATAGTCATTTGGACCATATAGTCAAATGGCCGGTAAAATCTTGTACGGGATACAGAAGTAAGTGTCGGCCGTAAAAGGCCCCAAAAATTAGCCCACATGGGTTTACCTGACAACTAAGAACGTAGTGTATTTGATGGCTGGAGGTACATTAGGCATTCACACAGTATACAAAAGTAAGTGTCGGCCTGTATAGGCCCCAAAAATTAGCTCACATGGGTTTAACTGACAGCAAAGAACGTAGTGTATTTGATGGCTAGAGGTACATTAGGCATTCACACAGTATACAGAAGTAAGGGTCAGCCTGTATAGCCCCAAAAAATTGCTCACATTTAACTGACAGCAAAGAACGTAGTATTTGATGGCTAGAGGTACATTAGGCATTCACACAGTATACAGAAGTAAGTGTCGGCATGTATAGGCCCCAAAAAATAGCTCACATGGGTTTAACTGACAGCAAAGAACGTAGTGTATTTGATGGCTGGAGGTACATTAGGCATTCACACAGTATACAAAAGTAAGTGTCGGCCTGTATAGGCCCCAAAAATTAGCTCACATGGGTTTAACTGACAGAAAAGAACGTAGTGTATTTGATGGCTAGAGGTACATTAGGCATTCACACAGTATACAGAAGTAAGGGTCAGCCTGTATAGCCCCAAAAAATAGCTCACATTTAACTGACAGCAAAGAACGTAGTATTTGATGGCTAGAGGTACATTAGGCATTCACACAGTATACAGAAGTAAGTGTCGGCATGTATAGGCCCCAAAAAATAGCTCACATGGGTTTTGACTGACAGCAAAGAACGTAGTATTTGATGGCTAGAGGTACATTAGGCATTCACAGGATACAGAATTAAGTGTCGGCCTGTATAGTCCCCAAAAATTAGCCCATATGTGGGTTTTACTGACAGCTAAGAACGTAGTATTCTGTGGCTGAAGGTACATTAGGCATTCACACAGTATACAGAAGTAAGTGTCAGCCTGTATGGGCCCCAAAAAGTAGCTCACATGGGTTTAACTGACAGCAAAGAACGTAGTATTTGATGGCTAGAGGTACATTAGTCATTCACACAGTATACAGAAGTTAGTGTCGGCCTTTATAGGCCCCAAAAATTAGCTCACATGGGTTTAACTGACAGCAAAGAACGTAGTATTTGATGGCTAAAGGTACATTAGGCATTCACAGGATACAGAAGTAAGTGTCGGCCATTAAAGGCCCCAGAAATGAGCCCACATGGGTTTACCTGACACTCACCTTCAGCCACAGAATACTACGTTCTTAGCTGTCAGTTAAACCCATGTGGGCTAATTTTTGGGGCCTATACAGGCCGACACTTTCTTCTGTACCCTGTGAATGCCTAATGTACCTTCAGCCACCAATTACTACGTTCTTAGCTGTCAGGCTAATTTTTGGGGACTTTTATGGCCGACACTTACTTCTGTATCCTGTGAAGGCCTTCAGCCACAGAATACTAAATACATTCATTTTGACAAAAGACTCTAAAAGACAAAAATACAGTCATTTTGACTAAAACATTTTGTCAGTCCTTTGGTGACCAAATGCAGTTATTTTGACTTAAAAAAGGCTTTTTAGACACTTGGAGACCAAAATAGAGTCATTTTGACCAAACAATTGTTTTCAGGCCTTTGGAGCCCACATGTCTAAAATCTTGTCTAAAACCAGCTTTTTAAGGCTCTAAAAGACAAAAATACAGTCATTTTGACTAAATTTTTTTCAGACCTTTGGTGACCAAATGCAGTTATTTTGACAAAAAAAGGCTTTTTATACACTTGGAGACCAAAGTAGAGTCATTTTGACTAAAAAAGAGGCTCTTTAGACACTTGAAAACCAAAATAGAGTCATTTTGACCAAAAATTTTTTTCAGGCCATTGGTTTACCAAATTAGCTCACATGGGTTTAACTGACAGCAAAGAACGTAGTAGAACCGGCGTTTTAAGACTCTAAAAAACAAAAATACAGTAATTTTGGCTAAAAAAATGTTCAGACCTTTGGTGACCAAAAGCAGTTATTTTGACTAAAAAAAGGCTTTTTTTGACAATTGGAGACCAAAACAGAGTCATTTTGACCAAAAAAAATTTCAGGCCATTGGAGAACAAATGTAGTTATCTTATCTAAAAACGAGCGTTTTAAGACTCTAAAATACAAAAATACAGTCATTTTGACTAAATTTTTTTTCAGACCTTTGGTGATCAAATGCAGTTATTTTGACTATAAAAAGGCTTTTTAGACACTTGAAAACCAAAATGGGCTAATTTTTGGGGACTATACAGGCCGACACTTACTTCTGTATCCTATGAATGCCTAATGTACCTTCAGCCAACAAATACTACATTCTTAACTTTCAGGTAAACCCATATGAGCTAATTTTTGGGGCCTATATATGCCGACATTTACTTCTTTATACTGTTTGAATGCCTAATGTACCTCTAGCCATCAAATACTACATTCTTTTCTGTCAGTTAAATCCATGTGAGCTAATTTTTTGGGCCTATACAGGCCAACACTTAATTTTGTATACACTGTGAATGCCTAATGTACCTCCAGCCATCAAATACACTACGTTCTTTGCTGTCAGTTAAACCCATGTGAGCTAAGTTTTGGGGCCTATACAGGCTGATACTTGCTTCTGTATACTGTGTGAATGCCTAATGTACCTTCAGCCACAGAATACTACGTTCTTAGCTGACAGGTAAAAACATGTGGGCTAATTTTTGGGGCCTTTTACGGCTGACACTTACTTCTGTATCCTATGAATGAAAACATTTTTTAGTCAAAATGACTGTATTTTTGTAATTTAGAGTCTTAAAAAGCCAGTTTTAGACAAGATAACTGCATTTTGCTCTCCAATGGCCTGAACATTTTTTTAGTCAAAATGACTCTATTTTGGTCTCCAAGTGTCTAAAAAGCCTTTTTTAGTCAAAATAACTGCATTTGGTCACAAAAGGTCTGAAAAATGTTTTAGTCAAAATCACTGTATTTTTGTCTTTTAGAGTCTTAAAAAGCCAGTTTTAGACAAGATTACTGCATTTTGTCTCCAATGGTCTGAACATTTTTTTGGGGTCAAAATGACTGTATTTTGGTCTCAAAGTGTCTAAAAAGCCTATTTTAGTCAAAATAACTACATTTGGTCACCAAAGGTCTGAAATTTTTTTGTCAAAATTACTGTATTTTTGTCTTTTAGAGTCTTAACCACTTAAGCCCCGGAAGATTTTAGAGCCTTAAAAAGCTGGGTTTTGACAAGATTTGTCTAAAACCGGCCATTTGGGCTCCAAAGGCCTGAATTTTTTTTTCGTCAAAATGACTATTTGAGGTATTTGATCACCTGTGCGATTTTTTGATCATGCGCTATAAACAAAAAAAGAGCGTCAATTTTTGCAATAATAACAATATTTTTCACATTTTTTTATATGAAATTCCCCAAAAAATGTAAAAATTAAAATTTTTTTATATTTTCGGCCAATTTGTTTTATGCTACCTATGTTTGGTAAAAAGAAATCGCAAAAAGCGTATTTTGATTGGTTTGCGCAAAAGTTATCGCGTTTACTAACAAAGGGAAAGATTTTTGTCATTTTTGTTGTTTTTTTTTAAACGCGTAATGGCGGCGATCTGCGATTTTTTTTGCGGTACTGCGACATTGCGTCGGACAGATCGGACCCTTGACTGACAGTTTTTTACACTTTTGGGGTTACCAGTGACATTACTGCAGTAATCAGTGCTATACATATGCACTGTTACTGCAAAATGACACTGGTAGTGAAGGGGTTAACTTTATTTGAGAGGGAGGGGCTGTGTGTGTCCCTAGGGACAGTTTCTACACAGGGGAGAATGACAGGCGGCTTGTTTACACTAGCCACCTGACTTTCTCCCTCTCCCCCGACGATCGCAGAGTGACCGCCGGACGTCGGGTTTGCCGGTCACACGCGCAGGGGGGTCCGTGACCACGCAAGAGCACGCCTCTGGCGGCGCGCGCTCGCTCCCTAGACCCTCACAGGCTAGCGTCACTTTGCCTGTGAGGGGCTGACTGCCGACATAAATCGTCGTTAGGCAGTCGGCAAGTGGTTAAAAAGCCGGTTTTAGACAAGATAACTGCATTTGGTCACTAAAGGTCTGAATTTTTTTTTAGTCAAAATGACTGTATTTTTGTCTTTTAGAGCCTTAAAAAGCCGGTTTTAGACAAGATTTGTCTAAAACCGGCCATTTGGGCTCCAATTTCCTGAAAAAAAGTTTTGGTCAAAATGACTCTATTTTGGTCTCCAAGTGTCTAAAAAGCCTTTTTAAGTCAAAATAACTGCATTTGGTCACCAAAGGTCTGAAAAGACAATTTAGTCCAAATGACTATATTTTTGTCTTTTAGAGCCTTAACCACTTGCCGACCGCCGCATCTATCTATCTACGTCGGCGGTCAGCCCCTCACAGGCAAACTGACGTAGGTCTACATCGCTTGCTTGTGAGGGTCTAGGGAGCGAGCGCGCGCCCCCGGAGGCGCGCTCCCGCTCCCGCGTGGTCACGGACCCCCCCGCGCGTGTGACCAGCGGACTCGATGTCCGCCGGCCACTCTGCGATCGGCGGGGGAGAGGGAGAAAGTCAGGCAGCTTGTGTAAACAAGCTGCCTGTCATTCTCCTCGGTGTAAAGACACTGATCACACGGATCTACTATGTAGATCCGTTGATCAGTGTCCTTACAGCTCAAGCCACAGCCAATCACAGTAGAAAGCACGCCCCTAGGGACACACACAGCCCCTCCCTCCCAAATAAAGTTAACCCCTTCACTACCAGTGTATTTTTACAGTAACAGTGCATATGTATAGCACTGATTACTGTAGAAATGTCACTGGTAACCCCAAAAGTGTCAAAAATGTCAGTCAAGGGTCCGATCTGTCCGCCCCAATGTCGCAGTACCGCAAAAAATCGCAGATCGCCGCCATTACGCGTTAAAAAAACAACAAAAATGACAAAAATCTTTCCCTTTGTTAGTAAACGCGATAACTTTTGCGCAAACCAATCAAAATACGCTTTTTGCGATTTTTTTTACCAAACATAGGTAACATAAAACAAATTGGCCGAAAATGTTAAAAAATTTAGATTTTTACATTTTTTTGGGGGGGAATTTCATATAAAAAAATGTGAAAAATATTGCTATTTATGCAAAATTGACGCTCTTTTTTTGTTTATAGCGCATGATCAAAAAATCGCACAGGTGATCAAATACCACCAAAAGAAAGCTCTGTTTGTGGGAAAAAAGGACGCCAAATTAGTTTAGGTACAGTGTCGCTCGACCGCGCAATTGTCCGTTAAAGTCACGCAGTGCCGAATCGCAAAATACCCCCTGGTCGTTTAGCAGCCAAATCCTCCGGGGCTTAAGTGGTTAAAAAGCCGGTTTTAGACAAGATTTTAGACATTTGGCTCCAATGGCCTGAAAATTTTTTTTTGGTCAAAATGACTCTATTTTGGTCTCCAAGTGTCTAAAAAAGCCTTTTTTAGTCAAAATAACTGCATTTGGTCACCAAAGGTCTGAAAAAAATTAGTCAAATTGACTGTATTTTTATCTTTTAGAGCCTTAAAAAGCCGGTTTTAGACAAGATTTTAGACATTTGGGCTCAAATGGCCTGAAAAATTATATTTGGTCAAAATGACTCTATTTTGGTCTCCAGGTGTCTAAAAAGCCTTTTTTGTCAAAATAACTGCATTTGGTCACCAAAAGTCTGAAAAAAAATTAGTCAAAATGAATGTATTTTTGTCTTTTAGAGCCTTAAAAAGCCGGTTTTAGACAAAACCGGCCATTTGGGCTCCGATGGCCTGAAAAATGTTTTTGGTCAAAATGACTCTATTTTGGTCTCCAAGTGTCTAAAAAGCCTTTTTTAGTCTAAATTAGTGTTGAGCGAACACGGACTGTATTATTCGGGTTCGTACCGAATAATTGGATTTTTGTTACCCGAACACGGACCCGAAAACTTTATTGTATGTTCGGGCTTAAAATCCGTTTTTATCATTTTATTTCCTGTTTTGTATGTAATGGCGCGCTTTTAATGGCGGGCTTTCAACAGCCAATCAACAAGCGTTTAACTGGTGTGCCTTAAGCCATCCCAGCCATGCCTACTAATGTGATTGGCCATCTGAAGCATGTGACCATGTCTTTATAAGTTCGAGACCCAGCGCGCTGCATCATTCTGCTGTAGTATTAGAAAGAGAGAGCACACATCATACGTGCTGGCTGCTGATTAGGGACAGACAGTGAAAAATTGTGTCCGAAAAGAATGCAGGGACAGGTCGGAGTGTAGGCAGGGAAAGTTATTTAAGCATTTTAGAGACAGGCTGCAGAGATTAGGCTGGGACAGTCTACATCTATTTTGCTGTGTGGGGGTGGTGCAGTGAACAATCTTTTTGAGCATTTTAGGGACAGGCTGGAGAGATTAGGCAGGGACAGTCTACATCGATTTTGCTGTGTGGGGGTGGTGCAGTGAACGATCTTTTTGAGCATTTTAGGGACAGGCTGCAGAGATTAGGCAGGAACAGTCAACATCGATTTTGCTGTGTGGGGGGTGGTGCAATGAACAATCTTTTTGCCCTCACTTGAGCCCACTGAGGAGGAGGAGGAGGGAGAAAAAATCAATTTTTATCAGTCAGTTGTGTGCAGCGTTCATCAGCTATATTTTACTACAAGTTAAAGGGGAATTTTTTTCCCCCCTTCATAGCCTGCTTGCTGCTGACTCTGAGCTGACCATGACATAAGACACTGCTGTGTTCACATGTGCTATTGAGTGATTTTCAATTTTATACACTTTTTTCTATTCCACTATACAATATACACCCTTTTGGGTTAAAAAAAAATTAAATTGTGGCATAGTCTGTACTAATCTATTTAAAAATTACAAACTTAAAGGGGAATTTTCTTTTTTTTCCGCTTCATAGCCTGCTGCAGTGCTGACCGTGACATAAAACATAAGACACTGCTGTGTTCACATGTGCTATTGAAAAATCACCAATTTTATATCATATTTTCTATTCCGCTATTCAATCTGCACCCTTTGGGGTAAAAATATTTAAATTGCGGCAATTGCAGGGTGCTTCAGTTTGCCTCCTGTTCCGAACTCCTCCTACTCCTCATCCTGCCTTTAGGGTACAAAATTGTAATCGGGGCCTAGTCTGGGTCTGTACGTGTCAGATACACCTTTTGATATCATATTTTCTATTCCGCTATTCAATCTACACCCTTTGGGATAAAAATAATTAAATTGCGTCATAATCTGTATCGGTACGTGTGAGATACACCTTTCCAATTTTTTGGGCGCATTTTACACCGTCGAGGATTGCAGGGTGCTTCAGTTTGCCTCCTGCCTGTTCCGAACTCCTCCTAGTCCTCATCCTTCCTTTAGGGTACAAAAAATTATAATCGGGCCTAGTCTGGTTTTGTACGTGTCAGATACACCTTTTGATATCATATTTTCTATTCCGCTATTCAATCGACACCCTTTGGGGGTAAAAAGAATTAAATTGCGACATAGTCTGTATCGGTACGTTTGAGATACACCTTCCAAATTTTTGGGGCGCATCTTCCACTGCCGAGGATTGCAGGGTGCTTCAGTTTGCCTCCTGCCTGTTCTGAACTCCTCCTACTCCTAATCCTGCCTTTAGGGTACAAAAAATTGTAATCGGGGCCTAGTCTGGGTTTGTACGTGTCAGATACACCTTTTGATATCATATTTTCTATTCCGCTATTCAATCTACAGCCTTTGGGATAAAAAGAATAAAATTGCGGCATAGTCTGTATCGGTATGTGTGAGATACACCTTTTCAATTTTTTGGGCGCATCTTACACCGCCGAGGATTGCAGGGTGCTTCAGTTTGCCTCCTACCTGTTCCGAACTCCTCCTAGTCCTCATCCTTCCTTTAGGGTACAAAAAATTATAATCGGGCCTAGTCTGGTTTTGTACGTGTCAGATACACCTTTTGATATCATATTTTCTATTCCGCTATTCAATCAACACCCTTTGGGGTAAAAATAATTAAATTGCGGCATAGTCTGTATCGGTACGTGTGAGATACACCTTCCAAATTTTTGGGGCGCATCTTCCACCGCCGAGGATTGCAGGGTGCTTCAGTTTGCCTCCTGTTCCAAACTCCTCCTACTCCTCATCCTGCCCTTAGGGTACAAAAAATAGTAATCGGGGCCTAGTCTGGGTCTGTACATGTGAGATACACCTTTTGATATCATATTTTCTATTCCGCTATTCAATCTACACCCTTTGGGGTAAAAATAATTAAATTGCGACAGTCTGTATAGGTACGTGTGAGATACACCTTCCAAATTTTTGGGGCGCATCTTTCACTGCCGAGGATTTCAGGGTGCATCAGTTTGCCTCCTGTTTTGAACTCCTCCTACTCCTCATCCTGCCTTTAGGGTACAAAAAATAGTAATCGGGGCCTAGTCTAGGTCTGTACGTGTGAGATACACCTTTTGATATCATACTTTTTATTCCGCTATTCAATCAACACCCTTTGGGGTAAAAAAAATTAAATTGCGGCATAGTCTGTATCGGTACGTGTGAGATACACCTTGCAAATTTGTGGGGCGCATCTTCCACCGCCGAGGATTGCAGGGTGCTTCAGTTTGCCTCTTGTTCAGAACTAATCCTACTCCTCTTCCTCATCCTCATCCTGCCTTTAGGGTACAAAAAATTGGAATCGGGGCCTAGTCTGTGTTTGTACGTGTCAGATACAAAGTTTTATAAAATTTTTCCTGTTCCGCTATTCAATATACACCCTTTTGGAGTGTAAAAAATTAAATTACGGCATAGTCTGTATCGGTACGTGTGAGATACACCTTTTAAATTAGTTTGGCGCATCTCATTCCACCGCCAAGGATTGCAGGGCGCTTCAGTTTGCCTCCTGTTCTGAACTCCTCCTACTCCTCATCCTCATCCTCCCTTTAGGGTACAAAAAATTGTAATCGGGGCTTAGTCTGTGTTTGTACGTGTGAGATACACCGTTTTATATCCTTTTTTCTATTCCGCTATTCAATATACACTCTTTTGGGGTGAAAAAAAATAAATTGCGGCATACTTTGCATTTTTGACTGTGAGATACACCCGTTGTATTTGTATACTGTTTTTCTATTCCGCTATTTAATAAACACCCTTTTGGGGTAAAAAACATTAAATTGCGGCATAGTTTGCATATTTGACTGTGAGATACACCGTGCGATACTGTTGTTGTTTTGTTCCGCTATTCAATAAACACCTTTCTAGGGCAAGATCATAAATGACAGAAATATGAGGAGACCGTCAAATAGGGGCCATGGCCTGGGTCGTGGTGCTGCTGGTAGAGCTATTGTTGCAAGGAGAGGACGTGGTCGATCTGTGCCAGCTACACGCACAAGTGAAACACCTTCCTCAAGTGTGAGTAGGTGAAAGAACCTGCAGCAGTATTTGGTAGGGCATCATGCGCCTCTACAAGTGTTGAGGCCAGAACAAGTAGAGGCGATAGTAGATTGGTTTGCTGTTGACAGTGCCTCCAGTTCCTTCACATTGTCTCCCACCCAGTCTACTGCAGAAAGGTCAGAGTTGGCACCTGCAGCCAATGTCCAACTATCTTTCACCTCACCCCCTTGCAAATCAGGCAAGCAGTCTGAGCCCCAAGTCATGCAGCAGTCTCTTCTTCATTTTGATGACTCTGTCAGCAAGGTTTCCCAGGGCCATCCACCTAGCCCTGCCCCAGAAGTGGAAGAGATTGAGTGCAGCGATGCCCAACCACTTATTTCTCAAGATGGGTACATGGAAGGGCCATCGCAGCACGTCTCCGATGATGACGAAACGCAGGTGCCAACTGCTGCGGCACTCAGAATTGTGGAGACCGACAAGGAGGGCAGGGGTGAAGACTGGGTGGAAGATGATGTGGAGGACGATGAGGTCCTCGACCCCACATGGAATGAAGGTCATGCAGGTGACCTGAGTAGTTTGGAGGAAGAGGCGGTGGTCGCACAGAGCCACCAGCACAGCAGAAGAGGGAGCAGGGTGCAGAAGCGGAGCAGCCGTGCCCTAGACACTACGCCTGCTACTGCTCAACGCAGCAAGGGACCGAGCGCACCAAAGCCAGCTCAAAGGAGTTCTCTAGCATGGAAGTTCTTCAGAAAATGTGCTGATGACAGGACATGAGTGGTTTGCACCCTGTGCAATCAGAGCCTGAAGCGAGGCATAAACCTTCTCAACCTGAGCACAACCTGCATGATCAGGCATCTAAGTGCAAAGCACAAGCTGCAGTGGAGTAGACACCTTCAAAACCAAGAAAGGTCTCTGGCTCCTTCTGCTTCCTCTTCTGCTGCAGTCTCGGCCTCTTCATCCACCTCTGTAGTGATACCGGCACCTGCCACCCCGCAAACAGAGGATCTGTCAGCAACACCACCACCTGGGTCACCAACCATCTCCACAATGTCCAGTGGAAGCGTTCAGCTTTCCATCTCCCAAACACTTCAGAGGAAGAGGAAGTACCCCCCTACCCACCCGCAATCCCTGGCCCTGAATGCCAGCATTTCAAAATTCTTGGCCTTTGAAATGCTTTCATTCCGTCTGGTGGAGACGCACAATTATAAAAGCCTTATGTCGGTGGCTGTCCCACAGTACGTCGCGCCCAGCCGCCACTACTTTTCCAGGCAAGCCATCCCTTCCCTGCACAACCAAGTGGGGGAAAAAATCAGGTGTGAACTGCGCAACGCCATCTGTGGCAAGTTCCACCTAACTACCGATACGTGGACCAGTAAGCACGCTCAGGGGCGTTATATCTCCCTAACGGCACACTGGGTAAATGCAGTGGCAGATGGGCCTGAGGCGGATAGCAATTTGGCGCATGTCCTTCCACCACCGAGGATTGCAGGGCGCTTCAGTTTGCCTCCTGTTCCTAACTC
>NW_028119565.1:0-48780 GCF_965119305.1 Pelophylax lessonae | reverse complement strand
GGATGTCGGTGTCCTGGTAATAGTGTGTGATATAAAACATTGGAGCTCCTCCCACTATTTCATTCTCCGGGGTCTCGGATGTCGGTGTCCTGGTAATAGTGTGTGATATAAAACATTGGACTCCTCCCACTATTTCATTCTCCGAGGTCTCGGATGTCGGTGTCCTGGTAATAGTGTGTGATATAAAACATTGGACTCCTCCCACTATTTCATTCTCCGAGGTCTCGGATGTCGGTGTCCTGGTAATAGTGTGTGATATAAAACATTGGACTCCTCCCACTATTTCATTCTCCGGGGTCTCGGATGTCGGTGTCCTGGTAATAGTGTGTGATATAAAACATTGGACTCCTCCCACTATTTCATTCTCCGGGGTCTCGGATGTCGGTGTCCTGGTAATAGTGTGTGATATAAAACATTGGAGCTCCTCCCACTATTTCATTCTCCGAGGTCTCGGATGTCGGTGTCCTGGTAATAGTGTGTGATATAAAACATTGGACTCCTCCCACTATTTCATTCTCTGAGGTCTCGGATGTCGGTGTCCTGGTAATAGTGTGTGATATAAAACATTGGACTCCTCCCACTATTTCATTCTCCGGGGTCTCGGATGTCGGTGTCCTGGTAATAGTGTGTGATATAAAACATTGGACTCCTCCCACTATTTCATTCTCCGAGGTCTCGGATGTCGGTGTCCTGGTAATAGTGTGTGATATAAAACATTGGACTCCTCCCACTATTTCATTCTCCGAGGTCTCGGATGTCGGGGTCCTGGTAATAGTGTTTGATATAAAACATTGGACTCCTCCCACTATTTCATTCTCCGAGGTCTCTGATGTCGGTGTCCTGGTAATAGTGTGTGATATAAAACATTGGACTCCTCCCACTATTTCATTCTCCGAGGTCTCGGATGTCGGTGTCCTGGTAATAGTGTGTGATATAAAACATTGGACTCCTCCCACTATTTCATTCTCCGAGGTCTCGGATGTCAGTGTCCTGGTAATAGTGTGTGATATAAAACATTGGACTCCTCCCACTATTTAATTCTCCGAGGTCTCGGATGTCGGTGTCCTGGTAATAGTGTGTGATATAAAACATTGGAGCTCCTCCCACTATTTCATTCTCCGAGGTCTCGGATGTCGGGGTCCTGGTAATAGTGTGTGATATAAAACATTGGACTCCTCCCACTATTTCATTCTCTGAGGTCTCGGATGTCGGTGTCCTGGTAATAGTGTGTGATATAAAACATTGGACTCCTCCCACTATTTCATTCTCCGGGGTCTCGGATGTCGGTGTCCTGGTAATAGTGTGTGATATAAAACATTGGACTCCGCCCACTATTTCATTCTCCGAGGTCTCGGATGTCGGGGTCCTGGTAATAGTGTGTGATATAAAACATTGGACTCCTCCCACTATTTCATTCTCCGGGGTCTCGGATGTCGGTGTCCTGGTAATAGTGTGTGATATAAAACATTGGACTCCTCCCACTATTTCATTCTCCGAGGTCTCAGATGTCGGTGTCCTGGTAATAGTGTGTGATATAAAACATTGGACTCCTCCCACTATTTCATTCTCCGAGGTCTCGGATGTCGGTGTCCTGGTAATAGTGTGTGATATAAAACATTGGACTCCTCCCACTATTTCATTCTCCGAGGTCTCTGATGTCGGTGTCCTGGTAATAGTGTGTGATATAAAACATTGGACTCCTCCCACTATTTCATTCTCCGGGGTCTCGGATGTCGGGGTCCTGGTAATAGTGTGTGATCTAAAACATTGGAGCTCCTCCCACTATTTCATTCTCCGAGGTCTCGGATGTCGGTGTCCTGGTAATAGTGTGTGATATAAAACATTGGAGCTCCTCCCACTATTTAATTCTCCGAGGTCTCGGATGTCGGTGTCCTGGTAATAGTGTGTGATATAAAACATTGGACTCCTCCCACTATTTAATTCTCCGGGGTCTCGGATGTCGGTGTCCTGGTAATAGTGTGTGATATAAAACATTGGACTCCTCCCACTATTTCATTCTCCGAGGTCTCTGATGTCGGTGTCCTGGTAATAGTGTGTGATATAAAACATTGGACTCCTCCCACTATTTCATTCTCCGGGGTCTCGGATGTCGGTGTCCTGGTAATAGTGTGTGATATAAAACATTGGACTCCTCCCACTATTTCATTCTCCGAGGTCTCGGATGTCGGTGTCCTGGTAATAGTGTGTGATATAAAACATTGGACTCCTCCCACTATTTCATTCTCCGGGGTCTCGGATGTCGGTGTCCTGGTAATAGTGTGTGATATAAAACATTGGACTCCTCCCACTATTTCATTCTCCGGGGTCTCGGATGTCGGTGTCCTGGTAATAGTGTGTGATATAAAACATTGGACTCCTCCCACTATTTCATTCTCCGAGGTCTCGGATGTCGGTGTCCTAGTAATAGTGTGTGATATAAAACATTGGAGCTCCTCCCACTATTTCATTCTCCGAGGTCTCGGATGTCGGTGTCCTGGTAATAGTGTGTGATATAAAACATTGGACTCCTCCCACTATTTCATTCTCCGGGGTCTCGGATGTCGGTGTCCTGGTAATAGTGTGTGATATAAAACATTGGACTCCTCCCACTATTTCATTCTCCGAGGTCTCGGATGTCGGTGTCCTGGTAATAGTGTGTGATATAAAACATTGGACTCCTCCCACTATTTCATTCTCCGGGGTCTCGGATGTCGGTGTCCTGGTAATAGTGTGTGATATAAAACATTGGAGCTCCTCCCACTATTTCATTCTCCGAGGTCTCGGATGTCGGTGTCCTGGTAATAGTGTGTGATCTAAAACATTGGAGCTCCTCCCACTATTTCATTCTCCGAGGTCTCGGATGTCGGTGTCCTGGTAATAGTGTGTGATATAAAACATTGGACTCCTCCCACTATTTCATTCTCCGGGGTCTCGGATTTCGGTATCCTGGTAATAGTGTGTGATATAAAACATTGGACTCCTCCCACTATTTCATTCTCCGGGGTCTCGGATGTCGGTGTCCTGGTAATAGTGTGTGATATAAAACATTGGACTCCTCCCACTATTTCATTCTCCGGGGTCTCTGATGTCGGTGTCCTGGTAATAGTGTGTGATATAAAACATTGGACTCCTCCCACTATTTCATTCTCCGAGGTCTCGGATGTCGGTGTCCTGGTAATAGTATGTGATATAAAACATTGGACTCCTCCCACTATTTCATTCTCCGAGGTCTCGGATGTCGGTGTCCTGGTAATAGTCTGTGATATAAAACATTGGACTCCTCCCACTATTTCATTCTCCGGGGTCTCGGATGTCGGTGTCCTGGTAATAGTGTGTGATATAAAACATTGGACTCCTCCCACTATTTCATTCTCCGGGGTCTCGGATGTCGGTGTCCTGGTAATAGTGTGTGATATAAAACATTAGACTCCTCCCACTATTTCATTCTCCGGGGTCTCGGATGTCGGTGTCCTGGTAATAGTGTGTGATATAAAACATTAGACTCCTCCCACTATTTCATTCTCCGAGGTCTCGGATGTCGGTGTCCTGGTAATAGTGTGTGATATAAAACATTGGACTCCTCCCACTATTTCATTCTCCGGGGTCTCGGATGTCGGTGTCCTGGTAATAGTGTGTGATATAAAACAATGGACTCCTCCCACTATTTCATTCTCCGGGGTCTCGGATGTCGGTGTCCTGGTAATAGTGTGTGATATAAAACATTGGACTCCTCCCACTATTTCATTCTCCGGGGTCTCGGATGTCGGTGTCCTGGTAATAGTGTGTGATCTAAAACATTGGACTCCTCCCACTATTTCATTCTCCGAGGTCTCGGATGTCGGTGTCCTGGTAATAGTGTGTGATATAAAACATTGGAGCTCCTCCCACTATTTCATTCTCCGGGGTCTCGGATGTCGGTGTCCTGGTAATAGTGTGTGATATAAAACATTGGACTCCTCCCACTATTTCATTCTCCGGGGTCTCGGATGTCGGTGTCCTGGTAATAGTGTGTGATATAAAACATTGGACTCCTCCCACTATTTCATTCTCCGAGGTCTCGGATGTCGGTGTCCTGGTAATAGTGTGTGATATAAAACATTGGAGCTCCTCCCACTATTTCATTCTCCGGGGTCTCGGATGTCGGTGTCCTGGTAATAGTGTGTGATATAAAACATTGGACTCCTCCCACTATTTCATTCTCCGGGGTCTCGGATGTCGGTGTCCTGGTAATAGTGTGTGATATAAATCATTGGACTCCTCCCACTATTTCATTCTCCGAGGTCTCGGATGTCGGTGTCCTGGTAATAGTGTGTGATATAAAACATTGAAGCTCCTCCCACTATTTCATTCTCCGGGGTCTCGGATGTCGGTGTCCTGGTAATAGTGTGTGATATAAAACATTGGAGCCCCTCCCACTATTTCATTCTCCGGGGTCTCGGATGTCGGTGTCCTGGTAATAGTGTGTGATATAAAACATTGGACTCCTCCCACTATTTCATTCTCCGAGGTCTCAGATGTCGGTGTCCTGGTAATAGTGTGTGATATAAAACATTGGAGCTCCTCCCACTATTTCATTCTCCGGGGTCTCGGATGTCGGTGTCCTGGTAATAGTGTGTGATATAAAACATTGGAGCTCCTCCCACTATTTCATTCTCCGAGGTCTCGGATGTCGGTGTCCTGGTAATAGTGTGTGATATAAAACATTGGACTCCTCCCACTATTTCATTCTCCGAGGTCTCGGATGTCGGTGTCCTGGTAATAGTGTGTGATATAAAACATTGGAGCTCCTCCCACTATTTCATTCTCCGGGGTCTCGGATGTCGGTGTCCTGGTAATAGTGTGTGATATAAAACATTGGACTCCTCCCACTATTTCATTCTCCGAGGTCTCGGATGTCGGTGTCCTGGTAATAGTGTGTGATATAAAACATTGGACTCCTCCCACTATTTCATTCTCCGGGGTCTCGGATGTCGGTGTCCTGGTAATAGTGTGTGATATAAAACATTGGACTCCTCCCTCTATTTCATTCTCCGAGGTCTCGGATGTCGGTGTCCTGGTAATAGTGTGTGATATAAAACATTGGACTCCTCCCACTATTTCATTCTCCGGGGTCTCGGATGTCGGTGTCCTGGTAATAGTGTGTGATATAAAACATTGGACTCCTCCCACTATTTCATTCTCCGAGGTCTCGGATGTCGGTGTCCTGGTAATAGTGTGTGATATAAAACATTGGACTCCTCCCACTATTTCATTCTCCGGGGTCTCGGATGTCGGTGTCCTGGTAATAGTGTGTGATATAAAACATTGGAGCTCCTCCCACTATTTCATTCTCCGGGGTCTCGGATGTCGGTGTCCTGGTAATAGTGTGTGATATAAAACATTGGAGCTCCTCCCACTATTTCATTCTCCGAGGTCTCGGATGTCGGTGTCCTGGTAATAGTGTGTGATATAAAACATTGGACTCCTCCCACTATTTCATTCTCCGGGGTCTCGGATGTCGGTGTCCTGGTAATAGTGTGTGATATAAAACATTAGACTCCTCCCACTATTTCATTCTCCGAGGTCTCGGATGTCGGTGTCCTGGTAATAGTGTGTGATATAAAACATTAGACTCCTCCCACTATTTCATTCTCCGAGGTCTCGGATGTCGGTGTCCTGGTAATAGTGTGTGATCTAAAACATTGGACTCCTCCCACTATTTCATTCTCCGAGGTCTCGGATGTCGGTGTCCTGGTAATAGTGTGTGATATAAAACATTGGAGCTCCTCCCACTATTTCATTCTCCGAGGTCTCGGATGTCGGTGTCCTAGTAATAGTGTGTGATATAAAACATTGGACTCCTCCCACTATTTCATTCTCCGGGGTCTCGGATGTCGGTGTCCTGGTAATAGTGTGTGATATAAAACATTGGACTCCTCCCACTATTTCATTCTCCGGGGTCTCGGATGTCGGTGTCCTGGTAATAGTGTGTGATATAAAACATTGGAGCTCCTCCCACTATTTCATTCTCCGAGGTCTCGGATGTCGGTGTCCTGGTAATGTGTGTGATATAAAACATTGGACTCCTCCCACTATTTCATTCTCCGGGGTCTCGGATGTCGGGGTCCTGGTAATAGTGTGTGATATAAAACATTGGACTCCTCCCACTATTTCATTCTCCGGGGTCTCGGATGTCGGTGTCCTGGTAATAGTGTGTGATATAAAACATTGGACTCCTCCCACTATTTCATTCTCCGAGGTCTCGGATGTCGGTGTCCTGGTAATAGTGTGTGATATAAAACATTGGACTCCTCCCACTATTTCATTCTCCGAGGTCTCGGATGTCGGTGTCCTGGTAATAGTGTGTGATATAAAACATTGGACTCCTCCCACTATTTCATTCTCCGGGGTCTCGGATGTCGGTGTCCTGGTAATAGTGTGTGATATAAAACATTAGACTCCTCCCACTATTTCATTCTCCGAGGTCTCTGATGTCGGTGTCCTGGTAATAGTGTGTGATATAAAACATTGGACTCCTCCCACTATTTCATTCTCCGGGGTCTCGGATGTCGGTGTCCTGGTAATAGTGTGTGATATAAAACATTGGACTCCTCCCACTATTTCATTCTCCGGGGTCTCGGATGTCGGTGTCCTGGTAATAGTGTGTGATATAAAACATTGGACTCCTCCCACTATTTCATTCTCCGGGGTCTCGGATGTCGGTGTCCTGGTAATAGTGTGTGATATAAAACATTGGACTCCGCCCACTATTTCATTCTCCGAGGTCTCGGATGTCGGTGTCCTGGTAATAGTGTGTGATATAAAACATTGGACTCCTCCCACTATTTCATTCTCCGGGGTCTCTGATGTCGGTGTCCTGGTAATAGTGTGTGATATAAAACATTGGAGCTCCTCCCACTATTTCATTCTCCGAGGTCTCGGATGTCGGTGTCCTGGTAATAGTATGTGATATAAAACATTGGAGCTCCTCCCACTATTTCATTCTCCGAGGTCTCGGATGTCGGTGTCCTGGTAATTGTATGTGATATAAAACATTGGACTCCTCCCACTATTTCATTCTCCGAGGTCTCGGATGTCGGTGTCCTAGTAATAGTGTGTGATATAAAACATTGGAGCTCCTCCCACTATTTCATTCTCCGATGTCTCGGATGTCGGTGTCCTGGTAATAGTGTGTGATATAAAACATTGGACTCCTCCCACTATTTCATTCTCCGGGGTCTCGGATGTCGGTGTCCTGGTAATAGTGTGTGATATAAAACATTGGACTCCTCCCACTATTTCATTCTCCGGGGTCTCGGATGTTGATGTCCTGGTAATAGTGTGTGATATAAAACATTGGACTCCTCCCACTATTTCATTCTCCGAGGTCTCGGATGTCGGTGTCCTGGTAATAGTGTGTGATATAAAACATTGGACTCCGCCCACTATTTCATTCTCCGGGGTCTCGGATGTCGGTGTCCTGGTAATAGTGTGTGATATAAAACATTGGAGCTCCTCCCACTATTTCATTCTCCGGGGTCTCGGATGTCGGGGTCCTGGTAATAGTGTGTGATATAAAACATTGGACTCCTCCCACTATTTCATTCTCCGAGGTCTCGGATGTCGGTGTCCTGGTAATAGTGTGTGATATAAAACATTGGACTCCGCCCACTATTTCATTCTCCGGGGTCTCGGATGTCGGTGTCCTGGTAATAGTGTGTGATATAAAACATTGGAGCTCCTCCCACTATTTCATTCTCCGGGGTCTCGGATGTCGGGGTCCTGGTAATAGTGTGTGATATAAAACATTGGACTCCTCCCACTATTTCATTCTCCGAGGTCTCGGATGTCGGTGTCCTGGTAATAGTGTGTGATATAAAACATTGGACTCCTCCCACTATTTCATTCTCCGGGGTCTCGGATGTCGGGGTCCTGGTAATAGTGTGTGATATAAAACATTGGACTCCTCCCACTATTTCATTCTCCGAGGTCTCGGATGTCGGTGTCCTGGTAATAGTGTGTGATATAAAACATTGGAGCTCCTCCCACTATTTCATTCTCCGAGGTCTCGGATGTCGGTGTCCTGGTAATAGTGTGTGATATAAAACATTGGAGCTCCTCCCACTATTTCATTCTCCGAGGTCTCGGATGTCGGGGTCCTGGTAATAGTGTGTGATATAAAACATTGGACCCCTCCCACTATTTCATTCTCCGAGGTCTCGGATGTCGGTGTCCTGGTAATAGTGTGTGATATAAAACATTAGACTCCTCCCACTATTTCATTCTCCGAGGTCTCTGATGTCGGTGTCCTGGTAATAGTGTGTGATATAAAACATTGGACTCCTCCCACTATTTCATTCTCCGGGGTCTCGGATGTCGGTGTCCTGGTAATAGTGTGTGATATAAAACATTGGACTCCTCCCACTATTTCATTCTCCGAGGTCTCTGATGTCGGTGTCCTGGTAATAGTGTGTGATATAAAACATTGGACTCCTCCCACTATTTCATTCTCCGGGGTCTCGGATGTCGGTGTCCTGGTAATAGTGTGTGATATAAAACATTGGACTCCTCCCACTATTTCATTCTCCGGGGTCTCGGATGTCGGTGTCCTGGTAATAGTGTGTGATATAAAACATTGGACTCCTCCCACTATTTCATTCTCCGGGGTCTCGGATGTCGGTGTCCTGGTAATAGTGTGTGATATAAAACATTGGACTCCTCCCACTATTTCATTCTCCGAGGTCTCGGATGTCGGGGTCCTGGTAATAGTGTGTGATATAAAACATTGGACTCCTCCCACTATTTCATTCTCCGGGGTCTCGGATGTCGGTGTCCTGGTAATAGTGTGTGATATAAAACATTGGACTCCTCCCACTATTTCATTCTCCGAGGTCTCGGATGTCGGTGTCCTGGTAATAGTGTGTGATATAAAACATTGGACTCCTCCCACTATTTCATTCTCCGGGGTCTCGGATGTCGGTGTCCTGGTAATAGTGTGTGATATAAAACATTGGACTCCTCCCACTATTTCATTCTCCGGGGTCTCGGATGTCGGTGTCCTGGTAATAGTGTGTGATATAAAACATTGGACTCCTCCCACTATTTCATTCTCCGAGGTCTCGGATGTCGGTGTCCTAGTAATAGTGTGTGATATAAAACATTGGAGCTCCTCCCACTATTTCATTCTCCGAGGTCTCGGATGTCGGTGTCCTGGTAATAGTGTGTGATATAAAACATTGGACTCCTCCCACTATTTCATTCTCCGGGGTCTCGGATGTCGGTGTCCTGGTAATAGTGTGTGATATAAAACATTGGACTCCTCCCACTATTTCATTCTCCGAGGTCTCGGATGTCGGTGTCCTGGTAATAGTGTGTGATATAAAACATTGGACTCCGCCCACTATTTCATTCTCCGGGGTCTCGGATGTCGGTGTCCTGGTAATAGTGTGTGATATAAAACATTAGACTCCTCCCACTATTTCATTCTCCGAGGTCTCGGATGTCGGTGTCCTGGTAATAGTGTGTGATATAATAGGAGGCGTGTCATGTTTTCCCTCCTCCAATCACAGCGGATGTTATATAATAGGAGGCGTGTCATGTTTTCTCTCCTCCAATCACAGCGGATGTTATATAATAGGAGGCGTGTCATGTTTTCTCAGGATCTGGGAAGATGGCCGCCGTTTCCTGGTCAGATCAACTTCTCTGCCTTCTACAGAAACTCAACAACCTCCAGAGAACAGGTACAAGGAGTCGTTGTATGATGGGGGTGTGGAAGGACGTCGTTGTATGATGGGGGTGTGGAAGGACGTTGTTGTATGATGGGGGTGTGGAAGGACGTCGTTGTATGATAGGGGTGTGGAAGGACGTTGTTGTATGATGGGGGTGTGGAAGGACGTCGTATGATGGGGGTGTGGAAGGATGTTGTTGTATGATGAGGGTGTGGAAGGACGTCGTCGTATGATGGGGGTGTGGAAGGACGTCGTTGTATGATGGGGGTGTGGAAGGGCGTCGTTGTATGATGGGGGTGTGGAAGGACGTTGTTGTATGATGAGGGTGTGGAAGGACGTTGTTGTATGATGGGGGTGTGGAAGGACGTCGTTGTATGATAGGGGTGTGGAAGGACGTTGTTGTATGATGGGGGTGTGGAAGGACGTCGTATGATGGGGGTGTGGAAGGATGTTGTTGTATGATGAGGGTGTGGAAGGACGTCGTTGTATGATGGGGGTGTGGAAGGACGTCGTTGTATAATGGGGGTGTGGAAGGACGTCGTTGTATGATGGTGTGGAAGGACGTCGTTGTATGATGGGGGTGTGGAAGGACGTCGTTGTATGATGGGGGTGTGGAAGGGCGTCGTTGTATGATGGTGTGGAAGGACGTCGTTGTATGATGGGGGTGTGGAAGGATGTTGTTGTATGATGGGGGTGTGGAAGGGCGTCGTTGTATGATGGGGGTGTGGAAGGACGTTGTTGTATGAGGGTGTGGAAGGACGTTGTTGTATGATGGGGGTGTGGAAGGACGTCGTTGTATGATGGGGGTGTGGAAGGACGTTGTTGTATGATGGGGGTGTGGAAGGACGTCGTTGTATGATGGGGGTGTGGAAGGACGTTGTTGTATGATGGGGGTGTGGAAGGACGTTGTTGTATGATGGGGGTGTGGAAGGACGTCGTTGTATGATGGGGGTGTGGAAGGACGTCGTTGTATGATGGGGGTGTGGAAGGACGTCATTGTATGATGAGGGTGTGGAAGGACGTCGTTGTATGATGGGGGTGTGGAAGGGCGTCGTCGTATGATGGGGGTGTGAAAGGACGTCGTATGATGGGGGTGTGGAAGGACGTCGTTGTATGATGGGGGTGTGGAAGGACGTCGTTGTATGATGGGGGTGTGGAAGGACGTCGTTGTATGATGGGGGTGTGGAAGGACGTCGTCGCATGATGGGGGTGTGGAAGGACGTCGTCGTATGATGGGGGTGTGGAAGGGCGTCGTCGTATGATGGGGGGTGTGAAAGGATGTTGTTGTATGATGGGGGTGTGGAAGGACGTCGTTGTATGATGGGGGTGTGGAAGGACGTTGTTGTATGATGGGGGTGTGGAAGGACATCATCGTATGATTGGGGTGTGGAAGGATGTCGTTGTATGATGGGGGTGTGGAAGGACGTCGTTGTATGATGGGGGTGTGGAAGGACGTCGTTGTATGATGGGGGTGTGGAAGGACGTCGTTGTATGATGGGGGTGTGGAAGGACGTCGTCGTATGATGGGGGTGTGGAAGGACGCCGTCGTAGGATGGGGGTGTGGAAGGACGTCGTTGTATGATGGGGGTGTGGAAGGACGTCGTCGTATGATGGGGGTGTGGAAGGACGTCGTCGTATGATGGGGGTGTGGAAGGACGTAGTTGTATGATGGGGGTGTGGAAGGACATCGTTGTATGATGGGGGTGTGGAAGGACGTTGTTGTATGATGGGGGTGTGGAAGGACGTCGTCATATGATGGGGATGTGGAAGGACGTCGTTGTATGATGGGGGTGTGGAAGGACGTTGTTGTATGATGGGGGTGTGGAAGGACATCATCGTATGATTGGGGTGTGGAAGGATGTCGTTGTATGATGGGGGTGTGGAAGGACGTCGTTGTATGATGGGGGTGTGGAAGGACGTCGTTGTATGATGGGGGTGTGGAAGGACGTCGTTGTATGATGGGGGTGTGGAAGGACGTCGTCGTATGATGGGGGTGTGGAAGGACGCCGTCGTAGGATGGGGGTGTGGAAGGACGTCGTTGTATGATGGGGGTGTGGAAGGACGTCGTCGTATGATGGGGGTGTGGAAGGACGTCGTCGTATGATGGGGGTGTGGAAGGACGTAGTTGTATGATGGGGGTGTGGAAGGACATCGTTGTATGATGGGGGTGTGGAAGGACGTTGTTGTATGATGGGGGTGTGGAAGGACGTCGTCATATGATGGGGGTGTGGAAGGACGTCGTTGTATGATGGGGGTGTGGAAGGACGTCGTTGTATGATGGTGGTGTGGATGGACGTCGTTGTATGATGGTGGTGTGGAAGGACGTCGTTGTATGATGGGGGTGTGGAAGGACGTCGTCTTATGATGGGGGTGTGGAAGGACGTCGTCGTATGATGGGGGTGTGGAAGGACGTCGTTGTATGATGGGGGTGTGGAAGGACGTATTTGTATGATGGGGGTGTGGAAAGGCGTCGTCGTATGATTGGGGTGTGGAAGGATGTCGTCGTATGATGGGGGTGTGGAAGGACGTCGTCGTATGATGGGGGTGTGGAAGGACGTCGTTGTATGATGGGGGTGTGGAAGGATGTCGTCGTATGATGGGGGTGTGGAAGGACGTCGTCGTATGATGGGGGTGTGGAAGAACGTTGTCGTATGATGGGGGTGTGGAAGGACGTCGTCGTATGATGGGGGATGTGGAAAGACGTTGTTGTATGATGGGGGTGTGGAAGGATGTTGTTGTATGATGGGGGTGTGGAAGGACGTTGTCGTATGATGGGGGATGTGGAAAGACGTTGTTGTATGATGGGGGTGTGGAAGGATGTCGTCGTATGATGGGGGTGTGGAAGGACGTCGTCGTATGATGGGGGTGTGGAAGGACGTCGTCGTATGATGGGGGTGTGGAAGGATGTTGTATGATGGGGGTGTGGAAGGACGTCGTAGGATGGGGGTGTGGAAGGACGTTGTATGATGAGGGTGTGGAAGGACGTCGTTGTATGATGGGGGTGTGGATGGACGCCGTTGTATGATGGGGGTGTGGAAGGATGTCGTCGTATGATGGGGGTGTGGAAGGACGTCGTCGTATGATGGGGGTGTGGAAGGATGTTGTTGTATGATGGGGGTGTGGAAGGGTGTTGTCGTATGATGGGGGTGTGGAAGGACGCCGTCGTAGGATGGGGGTGTGGAAGGACGTCGTTGTATGATGGGGGTGTGGAAGGATGTCGTCGTATGATGGGGGTGTGGAAGGACGTCGTTGTATGATGGGGGTGTGGAAGGACTTCGTTGTATGATGGGGGTGTGGAAGGACGTCGTCGTATGATGGGGGATGTGGAAAGACGTTGTTGTATGATGGGGGTGTGGAAGAATGTCGTCGTATGATGGGGGTGTGGAAGGACGTCGTCGTATGATGGGGGTGTGGAAGGACGTCGTTGTATGATGGTGGTGTGGAAGGACGTCGTTGTATGATGGGGGTGTGGAAGGACGTCGTTGTATGATGGGGGTGTGGAAGGATGTCATGGTATGATGGGGGTGTTGAAGGACGTCGTTGTATGATGGGGGTGTGGAAGGACGTATTTGTATGATGGGGGTGTGGAAGGACGTCGTCGTATGATGGGGGTGTGGAAGGACGTCGTCGTATGATGGGGGTGTGGAAGGACGTCGTCGTATGATGGGGGTGTGGAAGGATATCGTTGTATGATGGGGGTGTGGAAGGACGTTGTTGTATGATGGGGGTGTGGAAGGACGTCGTCATATGATGGGGGTGTGGAAGGACGTCGTCGTATGATGGGGGTGTGGAAGGACGTCGTTGTATGATGGTGGTGTGGAAGGACGTCGTTGTATGATGGGGGTGTGGAAGGACGTCGTCGTATGATGGGGGTGTGGAAGGACGTTGTTGTATGATGGGGGTGTGGAAGGACGTATTTGTATGATGGGGGTGTGGAAGGACGTATTTGTATGATGGGGGTGTGGAAAGGCGTCGTCGTATGATGGGGGTGTGGAAGGATGTCGTCGTATGATGGGGGTGTGGAAGGACGTCGTCGTATGATGGGGGTGTGGAAGAACGTTGTCGTATGATGGGGGTGTGGAAGGACGTCGTCGTATGATGGGGGTGTGGAAGGACGTCGTCGTATGATGGGGGTGTGGAAGGACGTCGTCGTATGATGGGGGTGTGGAAGGACGTCGTTGTATGATGGGGGTGTGGAAGGACGTCGTCGTATGATGGGGGTGTGGAAGGACGTTGTCGTATGATGGGGGATGTGGAAAGACGTTGTTGTATGATGGGGGTGTGGAAGGATGTCGTCGTATGATGGGGGTGTGGAAGGACGTCGTCGTATGATGGGGGTGTGGAAGGACGTCGTCGTATGATGGGGGTGTGGAAGGACGTATTTGTATGATGGGGGTGTGGAAGGACGTCGTCGTATGATGGGGGTGTGGAAGGACGTCGTTGTATGATGGGGGTGTGGAAGGACGTATTTGTATGATGGGGGTGTGGAAGGACGTCGTGGCATGATGAGGGTGTGGAAGGATGTCGTGGTATGATGGGGGTGTGGAAGGACGTATTTGTATGATGGGGGTGTGGAAGGACGTATTTGTATGATGGGGGTGTGGAAGGACGTATTTGTATGATGGGGGTGTGGAAGGACGTCATCGTATGATGGGGGTGTGGAAGAACGTTGTCGTATGATGGGGGTGTGGAAGGACGTCGTCGTATGATGGGGGTGTGGAAGGACGTCGTTGTATGATAGGGGTGTGGAAGGACGTCGTCGTATGGTGGGGGTGTGGAAGGACGTCGTCGTATGATGGGGGTGTGGAAGGACGTCGTCGTATGATGGGGGTGTGGAAGGACGTCGTCGTATGATGGGGGTGTGGAAGGACGTCGTTGTATGATGGTGGTGTGGAAGGACGTCGTCGTATGATGGGGGTGTGGAAGGACGTATTTGTATGATGGGGGTGTGGAAGGATGTCGTCGTATGTGTTATATTCTCCGTGTTGTGAGAGACACAGGACTCTGGTCTGGAACAACGGTTGTTTATTCAGGACTCACTGTACAGCATTACAGGACAGCTCTGCATATCAATACATCTCTACATGTGTCTAAAGATGGCCACTCTGCCCCTTGACCCTTGTCATCACTCCTGGGTGGAGCCAGCCTTAAAGTGACAGTACATGTGAAACCCTTCAGGTATAACACCTTCCATCCATACCTAAAAAAAAACAAAAAACAAAACAAAAAAAACAACAAAACGAGAACAGGCATAAAACAGTAACTCATAATTGTCCAATACAGTCCTCCAACTCAGGAGATTTACATGGTTTCTTCCATGTCCGGATGTGAGAACAACTTCCAGGGAAGCTCCGGGGAGAAAATGGCAGCGGATCACTTTCGGCGGGCCCGTCGAAAGTCTCGTAACCGGTCTTGCATTTGAAACCGGTCAGGAGGGCGACAGTGTCGTTGAGGACGGGCACCCAGCGACTCGGGGCTGGAGGAAGCAGGGCTGGCCGGAATGGACACCGGCGGGGCCAAGAGGGGATTCCCTAGCTCAGAGGGTGAGCAGACCTCTGGACCAGGGCTGGAGGGCTCTGTTGGAGCTGAGTTCAAAAGTTCAGAGTCTCCCCAAGCATCAGTCTCAATGCCTCCTGATCCGGTAGGAGCAGATCCTTGAGACACTGGAGGTGCAGCCGATGTCAGGGATTCGGGCAGCTGAGAACGAGAACGCAATTGGTCCGCATGCCTTCTGCAAATGGAACCATCTTCCAGGCAGACCCGATACATTTTGGGTCCCAAAGTCTCTGCGACGATAGCAGGAAGCCAACGAGTGTTGGAAGCGCCATAAGATCAGGCCCATACCTTTTGCTGGGCTGTAAACCGGGGAATCTCGTCGTGTTCGACCCTCTTGTCTTGGGACTGCCGTACATGTTCCTGGACCGTTTGAGGGCGGAGCATATCCAAAACAGTCCATGGCTGCCGACCCAAAAGAAGTTCAGCTGGAGTTTTCCCAGTGGTTGCATGTGGTGTGGTTCTGTAAGCAGAAAGGAAGGAGTCCAGCTGCTGGGGTGACAGGGACTGTTGTTTACTTGTAGCCACAGTAGCTTTGAAATAGTGTTTGAAGGTCTGTACAAACCTTTCTGCTTGACCATTTGTAGCCGGGTGGTAAGGTGCGGTCAACTTGTGTTTGATGTTGTGGGCAGTCAGGAAACCCTGAAACTCCTGGCTTGTGAATTGTGCACCGTTGTCTGTGACAATTTCTCTGGGGTATCCAAACGTAGCAGCGAGATGTAACAGTATGGAAATCGTCGCCTTAGTCGTTGGCTGAGTAACAGGAACGACCTCAGGCCACTTTGAATGGGCATCAATAATGATCAAAAAGGTGTGTCCTCTGATCGGGCCTGCAAAGTCCAAGTGTAGGCGAAACCAGGGAACCGTGGGCCAAGTCCAGGGCTGGACGCACCCTCGAGGAGGGTCTCTCGCAGTTTGTGCACATCCAGCACACGCATTCACATATGTCGTGATATCGGAGTCGAGGTTCGGCCACCACACATAGCCTCGGGCCTTTTGTTTCATACGTGTACCCCCGGGATGACCAGTATGTAGCAAGTCCAGAATGTGTCTCCGGAGGGCCTGTGGAACGATCACTCGGTCTCCCCATAAAACACAGTTGCCAGACACAGTTAATTCCAGACGCCTACGGAAGTAAGGCTCATAATCCTGTGTGACAGTTGCGGGCCAACCGTACCGTACCCAGGAGAGTATTGTCTTAAGGAAGGTATCCTTGGCTGTATGGGCTGCTACTTCCCCGGAAGACAGAAAGGACAGGCTGGTGTAACGACAACTCTTGACAGGTGGAGAAGAGTCTGTTAATGTCCTTGTCAGACGGGACATGGCGTCTGCATTAGCGTTGGCATCATGGCTGCGATACTGGATTTTGTAGCTATATGCTCCCAAGAATAGGGCATAGCGTTGAAGACGGGCTGCAGTCGTCTGGGAGATGCCTTTGTCAGGGCTAAAGATCTGAAGGAGTGGTTTATGATCAGTCAGTATGGTGAATTCCCTACCATACAGGTAAAGATGAAACTTCTTAATTGCCCATATGAGCGCCAGAGCCTCTTTGTCAATGTGAGAGTAATTGCTTTCTGCTTTTGTCAAGGACCTGGAGGCGAATGCCACAGGTTTCTCTGACCCATCTGGTAAAACGTGAGATAGTACAGCCCCTAGACCATAGGGTGAGGCATCACAAGCCAAGGTGAGAGGCCTTTGGAGGTCATAATGCACGAGCATGCGTGACGCCAACAGCTTTCGCTTAGAAACTTCAAAAGCACGTTGGCATGCAGCCGACCAGTTCCATCTGGAGTGTTTCTCCAAAAGCTTGTTTAATGGAAACAAAGTGTGTGCTAGATCCGGCAGGAATTTGTGGTAATAGTTCAGCAAGCCCAGGTATGATCGCAGCTGCTGGACGTTGGTCGGGGCTGGAGCTTTTACTAAAGCATCAACTTTGGCTTCCGTGGTGTGTATACCCTCTGCATCCACAAGGTGGCCACAAAACTCCAATTTAGGTACCATGAATTGGCATTTCGCTAAGTTCACTTTTAGACCCTGCTCTTGGAGTCTGGCCAACACAAGCTCCACGTTACGCTTGTGTTCCTGGTCCGTCAGGCCCGTGATGAGCATGTCATCTAACAGGCACTGTGTGAAAGGAATGTCCGCCAAAATCTCATCCATTTTGCGTTGCCAAATGGCTGGGGCGGAGGCTACCCCAAACACCATCCGATTGTATTCATACAGTCCCTTGTGAGTGTTGATTGTTAGAAACTTGCGGGACGAAGGGTGGACCTCAAACTGTAAATAAGCTTGCCTGAGATCAAGCTTGGTGAACTTTTGACCTCCTGCAAGAGAGGCAAAAATGTCATCTACTCTGGGTAGGGGATACTGGTCTATCTCCAGTTGAGAATTTAGTGCCATGCGGAAATCGCCACAAATGCGTAAGTCCCCATTCGCTTTCTTTACTGGTACAACTGGTGATGCCCACTCGCTGTGCTCTACCTTTGAGATGACACCTTGTTCCTCCAGCCGGCTTAGTTCAGCTTCCACACCTGCTCGGAGTGCGAAAGGTACCGTCCGAGCTTTGAAGAACCTAGGCTGGGCATTGGGTTTCAGCCTGAGTCTCACACAGTCATGCTTTATTTTTCCCAAATGGTTATCAAAGACTTGCGGGAATCGCTGTTTCAGGGACTTCACCCATCCCTCTTCATCCCCTGATGGGATGGTCACGCTGTTGCAGGGGTTAATGGCGATGTCTGGCATGCCAAAGTGAGCAATCCAGTCTCTCCCAAAAAGAGGGGGTCCCCCATGTTCTAGGATATACAATGGTATTCTCTTTGTCTGACCCTTGTAGGATACCTGTACTTTCACGTACCCCAGTGGGTGGAGTATCTGCTTTGAATATGTCTGCAGTTTGATTGGTGTTGGACGGACAGTTGTTCGGATCAGAAGTTTTCTCCATTGTTTCTGGGTGATAACTGAAACTGCTGCTCCTGTGTCTACATCCATCTTGAGTTTCTTTCCTTCCACGGTTACCTCTACAGTCATTGCAGAGGGTGCTGAATGCATATGATGTATGTCCAATCTGTGGAGCACTTCCTCATCCTCTGATTCAGATGACGATGTATATCTTCCCACCATATATGCCTTTGTCCTGGGGTTCAGAGGTTGTTTATTTCGCACCTTCTTACTACGGCAGACTCGTTTCAGATGGCCTGCCTTTCCACAATTATGACAGAGCTGATCCTTAAACCGGCAGACTTTGTGATCATGGTCTGTATTCCCACAACGGTAGCAAGCTGACGTCCTGGTTGGTGAGGTTCTATATTTACCGTTAGCTGCAGTTTGCTTGACTGCTGTTCTGAAAACTTCCTCTTTAACCTCTCCCCTTCTGCTCTGGGGGTTCAATGCCTCTGTATCTTTCACAGCCATTTCCATCACTGAAGCTATCTCAATTGCCTTTGTAAGGGTAAGGTCTTTCTCTGTTAAGTCTCTTTTGGCTAGACTCACTATTCAGTCCCATGACAAACTTATCCCTCAGTGCAGTTGGTAAATACTCCCCAAAAGAACAAGTTGAGGCTAGTCTGCGAAGGGCGAGCACATAAGCCTTAATATCTTCACCCGGCTGCTGCTGCCGCTGATAGAACCGGAATCTTTCTGCAATCTCTAGTGGTTTAGGCTGGAAGTGATTTCCTAACAGTGTCAGGAGCTCTGCCAAGGTCTTAGTTGCTGGTTTTTCAGGGAAAAGGAGATCCCTAAGAGTGTCATATGTCCTAGCACCAACCAGTGTCAGAAATACTGCTACTTGCCTGTCGCCTGGGATGGCATTTGCACAGAAATATTGTTCTAATCTTTCAATCCAAGAAATCCACGTTGTCTGTTCGCCATCAAATTCACTTAATGTCCCGATCAATGACATTTTCCTGCTGGGCTCTGTGGGTTTTGTATTCCTGACAATCCAGAGTTTTTTTTTTCTTCCTTTCCTTTCTCACACGGATAGTAACCTTGTAAATCCCATCCTCGTCGCCACTGTTATATTCTCCGTGTTGTGAGAGACACAGGACTCTGGTCTGGAACAACGGTTGTTTATTCAGGACTCACTGTACAGCATTACAGGACAGCTCTGCATATCAATACATCTCTACATGTGTCTAAAGATGGCCACTCTGCCCCTTGACCCTTGTCATCACTCCTGGGTGGAGCCAGCCTTAAAGTGACAGTACATGTGAAACCCTTCAGGTATAACAGTGTGGAAGGACGTCGTGGCATGATGAGGGTGTGGAAGGACGTCGTTGTATGATGGGGGTGTGGAAGGACGTCGTCGTATGATGGGGGTGTGGAAGGACGTCGTGGCATGATGAGGGTGTGGAAGGACGTCGTGGCATGATGAGGGTGTGGAAGGATATCGTTGTATGATGTGGGTGTGGAAGGACGTCGTTGTATGATGGGGGTGTGGAAGGACGTCGTGGCATGATGAGGGTGTGAAAGGATGTCGTGGTATGATGGGGGTGTGGAAGGACGTCGTTGTATGATGGGGGTGTGGAAGGACGTTGTTGTATGATGGGGGTGTGGAAGGACGTTGTTGTATGATGGGGGTGTGGAAGGACGTTGTTGTATGATGGGGGTGTGGAAGGACGTTGTTGTATGATGGGGGTGTGGAAGGACGTTGTCGTATGATGGGGGTGTAGAAGGACGTCGTTGTATGATGGGGGTGTGGAAGGACGTCGTATGATGGGGGTGTGGAAGGACATCGTTGTATGATGGGGGTGTGGAAGGACGTCGTCGTATGATGAGGGTGTGGAAGGGCGTCGTTGTATGATGGGGGTGTGGAAGGACGTTGTTGTATGATGGGGGTGAGGAAGGACGTTGTTGTATGATGGGGGTGTGGAAGGATGTCGTCGTATGATGGGGGTGTGGAAGGACGTTGTTGTACGATGGGGGTGTGGAAGGACGTCGTTGTATGATGAGGGTGTGGAAGAACGTTGTCGTATGATGGGGGTGTGGAAGGACGTCGTCGTATGATGAGGGTGTGGAAGGACGTTGTTGTATGATGGGGGTGAGGAAGGACGTTGTTGTATGATGGGGGTGTGGAAGGATGTCGTCGTATGATGGGGGTGTGGAAGGACGTTGTTGTACGATGGGGGTGTGGAAGGACGTCGTTGTATGATGAGGGTGTGGAAGAACGTTGTCGTATGATGGGGGTGTGGAAGGACGTCGTCGTATGATGAGGGTGTGGAAGGACGTTGTCGTATGATGGGGGTGTGGAAGGACGTTGTCGTATGATGGGGGTGTGGAAGGATGTCGTTGTATGATGGGGGTGTGGAAGGACGTCGTTGTATGATGGGGGTGTGGAAGGACGTCGTCGTATGATGGGGGTGTGGAAGGACGTCGTATGATGGGTGTGTGGAAGGACGTTGTTGTATGATGGGGGTGTGGAAGGACGTCGTCGTATGATGGGGGTGTGGAAGGACGTATTTGTATGATGGGGGTGTGGAAGGACGTCGTCGTATGATGGGGGTGTGGAAGGACGTATTTGTATGATGGGGGTGTGGAAGGACGTATTTGTATGATGGGGGTGTGGAAGGACGTCGTCGTATGATGGGGGTGTGGAAGGACGTATTCGTATGATGGGGGTGTGGAAGGACATCGTTGTATGATGGGGGTGTGGAAGGACGTCGTTGTATGATGGGGGTGTGGAAGGATGTCGTCGTATGATGGGGGTGTGGAAGGACGTCGTCGTATGATGGGGGTGTGGAAGGACATCGTCGTATGATGGGGGTGTGGAAGGACGTCGTCGTATGATGGGGGTGTGGAAGGATGTCGTCGTATGATGGGGGTGAGGAAGGACGTCGTCGTATGATGGGGGTGAGGAAGGACGTCGTTGTATGATGGGGGTGTGGAAGGACGTCGTTGTATGATGGGGGTGTGGAAGGACGTCGTCGTATGATGGGGGTGTGGAAGGATGTCGTCGTATGATGGGGGTGTGGAAGGACGTCGTTGTATGATGGGGGTGTGGAAGGACGTCGTCGTATGATGGGGGTGTGGAAGGCCGTCGTCGTATGATGGGGGTGTGGAAGGACGTATTTGTATGATGGGGGTGTGGAAAGACGTCGTTGTATGATGGGGGTGTGGAAGGATGTCGTCGTATGATGGGGGTGTGGAAGGACGTCGTCGTATGATGGGGATGTGGAAGGACGTTGTTGTATGATGGGGGTGTGGAAGGACGTCGTGGCATGATGAGGGTGTGGAAGGACGTCGTTGTATGATGGGGGTGGGGAAGGACGTCGTTGTATGATGGGGGTGTGGAAGGACGTCGTTGTATGTTGGGGGTGTGGAAGGACGTCGTCGTATGATGGGGGTGTGGAAGGACGTCGTTGTATGATGGGGTTGTGGAAGGACGTCGTTGTATGATGGGGGTGTGGAAGGACGTCGTATGATGGGGAGGGGAAGGACGTCGTTGTATGATGGGGGTGTGGAAGGATGTCGTTGTATGATGGGGGTGTGGAAGGACGTCGTTGTATGATGGGGAGGGGAAGGACGTCGTTGTATGATGGGGGTGTGGAAGGACGTCATTGTATGATGGGGTTGTGGAAGGACGTCGTAGGATGGGGGTGTGGAAGGACGTCGTATGATGGGGGTGTGGAAGGACGTCGTATGATGGGGGTGTGGAAGGACGTCGTTGTATGATGGGGGTGTGGAAGGACTTCGTTGTATGATGGGGGTGTGGAAGGACGTCGTAGGATGGGGGTGTGGAAGGGCGTCGTTGTATGTTGGGGGTGTGGAAGGACGTCGTATGTGTTATACCTGAAGGGTTTCACATGTACTGTCACTTTAAGGCTGGCTCCACCCAGGAGTGATGACAAGGGTCAAGGGGCAGAGTGGCCATCTTTAGAGACATGTAGAGATGTATTGATATGCAGAGCTGTCCTGTAATGCTGTACAGTGAGTCCTGAATAAACAACCGTTGTTCCAGACCAGAGTCCTGTGTCTCTCACAACACGGAGAATATAACAGTGGCGACGAGGATGGGATTTTCAAGGTTACTATCCGTGTGAGAAAGGAAAGGAAGAAAAAAAAACTCTGGATTGTCAGGAATACAAACACCCACAGAGCCCAGCAGGAAAATGTCATTGATCGGGACATTAAGTGAAATAGTGAGTCTAGCCAAAAGAGACTGTTAACAGAGAAAGACCTTACCCTTACAAAGGCAATTGAGATAGCTTCAGTGATGGAAATGGCTGTGAAAGATACAGAAGCTTTGAACCCCCAGAGCAGAAGGGGAGAGGTTAAAGAGGAAGTTTTCAGAACAGCAGTCAAGCAAACTGCAGCTAACGGTAAATATAGACCCTCACCAACCAGGACGTCAGCTTGCTACCGTTGTGGGAATACAGACCATGATCACAAAGTCTGCCGGTTTAAGGATCAGCTCTGTCATAATTGTGGTAAGGCAGGCCATCTGAAACGAGTCTGCCGTAGTAAGAAGGTGCGAAATAAACAACCTCTGAACACCAGGACAAAGGCATATATGGTGGGAAGATATACATCGTCATCTGAATCAGAGGATGAGGAATTGCTCCACAGATTAGACATACATCATATGCATTCAGCACCCTCTGCAATGACTGTAGAGGTAACCGTGGAAGGAAAGAAACTCAAGATGGATGTAGACACAGGAGCAGCAGTTTCAGTTATCACCCAGAAACAATGGAGAAAACTTCTGATCCGAACAACTGTCCGTCCAACACCAATCAAACTGCAGACATACTCAAAGCAGATACTCCACCCACTGGGGTACGTGAAAGTACAGGTATCCTACAAGGGTCAGACAAAGAGAATGCCATTATATATCCTAGAACATGGGGGACCCCCTCTTTTTGGGAGAGACTGGATTGCTCACTTTGGCATGCCAGACATCGCCATTAACCCCTGCAACACCGTGACCATCCCATCAGGGGATGAAGAGGGATGGGTGAAGTCCCTGAAACAGCGATTCCCGCAAGTCTTTGATAACCATTTGGGAAAAATAAAGCATGACTGTGTGAGACTCAGGCTGAAACCCAATGCCCAGCCTAGGTTCTTCAAAGCTCGGACAGTACCTTTCGCACTCCGAGCAAGTGTGGAAGCTGAACTAAGCCGGCTGGAGGAACAAGGTGTCATCTCAAAGGTAGAGCACAGCGAGTGGGCATCACCAGTTGTACCAGTAAAGAAAGCGAATGGGGACTTACGCATTTGTGGCGATTTCCGCATGGCACTAAATTCTCAACTGGAGATAGACCAGTATCCCCTACCCAGAGAAGATGACATTTTTGCCTCTCTTGCAGGAGGTCAAAAGTTCACCAAGCTTGATCTCAGGCAAGCTTATTTACAGTTTGAGGTCCACCCTTCGTCCCGCAAGTTTCTAACCATCAACACTCACAAGGGACTGTATGAATACAATCGGATGGTGTTTGGGGTAGCCTCCGCCCCAGCCATTTGGCAACGCAAAATGGATGAGATTTTGGCGGACATTCCTTTCACACAGTGCCTGTTAGATGACATGCTCATCACGGGCCTGACGGACCAGGAACACAAGCATAACGTGGAGCTTGTGTTGGCCAGACTCCAAGAGCAGGGTCTAAAAGTGAACTTAGCGAAATGCCAATTCATGGTACCTAAATTGGAGTTTTGTGGCCACCTTGTGGATGCAGAGGGTATACACACCACGGAAGCCAAAGTTGATGCTTTAGTAAAAGCTCCAGCCCCGACCAACGTCCAGCAGCTGCGATCATACCTGGGCTTGCTGAACTATTACCACAAATTCCTGCCGGATCTAGCACACACTTTGTTTCCATTAAACAAGCTTTTGGAGAAACACTCCAGATGGAACTGGTCGGCTGCATGCCAACGTGCTTTTGAAGTTTCTAAGCGAAAGCTGTTGGCGTCACGCATGCTCGTGCACTATGACCTCCAAAGGCCTCTCACCTTGGCTTGTGATGCCTCACCCTATGGTCTAGGGGCTGTACTATCTCACGTTTTACCAGATGGGTCAGAGAAACCTGTGGCATTCGCCTCCAGGTCCTTGACAAAAGCAGAAAGCAATTACTCTCACATTGACAAAGAGGCTCTGGCGCTCATATGGGCAATTAAGAAGTTTCATCTTTACCTGTATGGTAGGGAATTCACCATACTGACTGATCATAAACCACTCCTTCAGATCTTTAGCCCTGACAAAGGCATCTCCCAGACGACTGCAGCCCGTCTTCAACGCTATGCCCTATTCTTGGGAGCATATAGCTACAAAATCCAGTATCGCAGCCATGATGCCAACGCTAATGCAGACGCCATGTCCCGTCTGACAAGGACATTAACAGACTCTTCTCCACCTGTCAAGAGTTGTCGTTACACCAGCCTGTCCTTTCTGTCTTCCGGGGAAGTAGCAGCCCATACAGCCAAGGATACCTTCCTTAAGACAATACTCTCCTGGGTACGGTACGGTTGGCCTGCAACTGTCACACAGGATTACGAGCCTTACTTCCGTAGGCGTCTGGAATTAACTGTGTCTGGCAACTGTGTTTTATGGGGAGACCGAGTGATCGTTCCACAGACCCTCCGGAGACACATTCTGGAATTGCTACATACTGGTCATCCCGGGGGCACACGTATGAAACAAAAGGCCCGAGGCTATGTGTGGTGGCCAAACCTCGACTCCGATATCACGACATATGTGAATGCGTGTGCTGGATGTGCACAAACTGCGAGAGACCCTCCTCGAGGGTGCGTCCAGCCCTGGACTTGGCCCACGGTTCCCTGGTTTCGCCTACACTTGGACTTTGCAGGCCCGATCAGAGGACACACCTTTTTGATCATTATTGATGCCCATTCAAAGTGGCCTGAGGTCGTTCCTGTTACTCAGCCAACGACTAAGGCGACGATTTCCATACTGTTACATCTCGCTGCTACGTTTGGATACCCCAGAGAAATTGTCACAGACAACGGTGCACAATTCACAAGCCAGGAGTTTCAGGGTTTCCTGACTGCCCACAACATCAAACACAAGTTGACCGCACCTTACCACCCGGCTACAAATGGTCAAGCAGAAAGGTTTGTACAGACCTTCAAACGCTATTTCAAAGCTACTGTGGCTACAAGTAAACAACAGTCCCTGTCACCCCAGCAGCTGGACTCCTTCCTTTCTGCTTACAGAACCACACCACATGCAACCACTGGGAAAACTCCAGCTGAACTTCTTTTGGGTCGGCAGCCATGGACTGTTTTGGATATGCTCCGCCCTCAAACGGTCCAGGAACATGTACGGCAGTCCCAAGACAAGAGGGTCGAACACGACGAGATTCCCCGGTTTACAGCCCAGCAAAAGGTATGGGCCCGATCTTATGGCGCTTCCAACACTCGTTGGCTTCCTGCTATCGTCGCAGAGACTTTGGGACCCAAAATGTATAGGGTCTGCCTGGAAGATGGTTCCATTTGCAGACGGCATGCGGACCAATTGCGTTCTCGTTCTCAGCTGCCCGAATCCCTGACATCGGCTGCACCTCCAGTGTCTCAAGGATCTGCTCCTACCGGATCAGGAGGCATTGAGACTGATGCTTGGGGAGACTCTGAACTTTTGAACTCAGCTCCAACAGAGCCCTCCAGCCCTGGTCCAGAGGTCTGCTCACCCTCTGAGCTAGGGAATCCCCTCTTGGCCCCGCCGGTGTCCATTCCGGCCAGCCCTGCTTCCTCCAGCCCCGAGTCGCTGGGTGCCCGTCCTCAACGACACTGTCGCCCTCCTGACCGGTTTCAAATGCAAGACCGGTTACGAGACTTTCGACGGGCCCGCCGAAAGTGATCCGCTGCCATTTTCTCCCCGGAGCTTCCCTGGAAGTTGTTCTCACATCCGGACGTGGAAGAAACCATGTAAATCTCCTGAGTTGGAGGACTGTATTGGACAATTATGAGTTACTGTTTTATGCCTGTTCTCGTTTTGTTGTTTTTTTTTTTTTTGTTTTTTTGTTTTTTTTTTTAGGTATGGATGGAAGGTGTTATACCTGAAGGGTTTCACATGTACTGTCACTTTAAGGCTGGCTCCACCCAGGAGTGATGACAAGGGTCAAGGGGCAGAGTGGCCATCTTTAGAGACATGTAGAGATGTATTGATATGCAGAGCTGTCCTGTAATGCTGTACAGTGAGTCCTGAATAAACAACCGTTGTTCCAGACCAGAGTCCTGTGTCTCTCACAACACGGAGAATATAACAGTATGATGGGGGTGTGGAAGGACGTCGTTGTATGATGGGGGTGTGGAAGGACGTCGTTGTATGATGGGGGTGTGGAAGGACGTCGTTGTATGATGGGGGTGTGGAAGGACGTCGTAGGATGGGGGTGTGGAAGGACGTCGTATGATGGGGGTGTGGAAGGACGTCGTTGTATGATGGGAGTGTGGAAGGACGTCGTCGTATGATGGGGGTGTGAAAGGATGTCGTAGGATGGGGGTGTGGAAGACATTGTCGTAGGATGGGGGTATCGGAGGACATTGCTGTATGGTCTGTGTGTTGGGGGACATAATTGGAGGACATGGTTGTATGATGGGGGTGTCGGAGGACATTGCTGTATGGTCCGTGTGTTGGGGGACATTATTGGAGGACATCATTATGTGATGGGGGTGACAGAGGACATTGCTGTATGGTCCGTGTGTTGGGGGACTTTGTTGGAGGACACATGAGGTCATGTGATGATGTAGATTAGATTTCTTGAAATAGGGATCTGATTATAATTTGTGGTGAGGCTTCAGTTCCTCCAATGATCGCAGTTCTCTAATCTTAGTCTCGCCATTATTATTATGTCATTTTATTCACAGTACTGATTACATGACTCAACCTACCCTCTATAGTTCCTTTGTAGAATGTGAAGTGTGGAGGACTCCTGGCAGTAGAATGTGAAGTGTGGAGGACTCTTGGTGGTAGAAGTTGAAGGTTGGATGACTTTTGGCGGTGGAATGTGAAGTGTGGAGGACTCTTGGTAGTAGATGTTGAAGTGTGGAGGACTCTTGGCGATAGAATGTGAAGTGTGGAGGACTCCTGGCAGTAGAATGTGAAGTGTGGAGGACTCTTGGTGGTAGAAGTTGAAGGTTGGATGACTTTTGGTGGTGGAATGTGAAGTGTGGAGGACTCTTGGCAGTAGAATGTGAAGTGTGGAGGACTCTTGGCAGTAGAATGTGAAGTGTGGAGGACTCCTGGCAGTAGAATGTGAAGTGTGGACGTTGGATGACTTTTGGTGGTGGAATGTGAAGGGTGGAGGACTCTTGGTGGTAGAGGTTGAAGTGTGGAGGACTCTTGGCGGTAGAATGTGAAGTGTGGAGGACCCTTGGAGGTAGAGGTTGAAGTGTGGAGGACTCTTGGTGGTAGAGGGTGAAGTGTGGAGGGCTCTTGGTGGTAGAGGTTGAAGTGTGTTGGACTCTTGGTGGTAGAGGTTGAAGTGTGTTGGACTCTTGGTGGTAGAGGTTGAAGTGTGGAGGACTCTTGGTGGTAGAGGTTGAAGTGTGTTGGACTCTTGGTGGTAGAGGGTGAAGTGTGGAGGGCTCTTGGTGGTAGAGGTTGAAGTGTGTTGGACTCTTGGTGGTAGAGGTTGAAGTGTGTTGGACTCTTGGTGGTAGAGGTTGAAGTGTGTTGGACTCTTGGTGGTAGAGGTTGAAGTGTGTTGGACTCTTGGTGGTAGAGGTTGAAGTGTGGAGGGCTCTTGGTGGTAGAGGTTGAAGTGTGGAGGACTCTTGGTGGTAGAGGTTAAAGTGTGTTGGACTCTTGGTGGTAGAGGTTGAAGTGTGTTGGACTCTTGGTGGTAGAGGTTGAAGTGTGTTGGACTCTTGGTGGTAGAGGTTGAAGTGTGGAGGGCTCTTGGTGGTAGAGGTTGAAGTGTGGAGGACTCTTGGCGGTAGAGGTTGAAGTGTGTTGGACTCTTGGCGGTAGAGGTTGAAGTGTGTTGGACTCTTGGTGGTAGAGGTTGAAGTGTGGAGGGCTCTTGGTGGTATAGTTTGAAGTGTGGAGGACTCTTGGTGGTAGAGGTTGAAGTGTGGAGGGCTCTTGGTGGTAGAGGTTGAAGTGTGGAGGACTCTTGGCGGTAGAATGTGAAGTGTGGAGGGCTCTTGGTGGTAGAGGTTGAAGTGTGGAGGACTCTTGGTGGTAGAATGTGAAGTGTGGAGGACTCTTGGTGGTAGAATGTGAAGTGTGGAGGACTCTTGGTGGTAGAATGTGAAGTGTGGAGGACTCTTGGTAGTAGAGGTTGAAGTGTGGAGGGCTCTAGGTGGTAGAGGTTGAAGTGTGTTGGTCTTGGTGGCAGAGGTTGAAGTGTGGAGGACTCTTGGTGGTAGAGGTTGAAGTGTGGGGGATTCTTGGTGGTAGAGGTTGAAGTGTGTTGGACTCTTGGTGGTAGAGATTGAAGTGTGTTGGACTCTTGGCGGTAGAATGTGAAGTGTGGAGGACTGTTGGTGGTAAAGGTTGAAGTGTGGAGGGCTCTTGGTTATAGAGGTTGAAGTGTGGAGGACTCTTGGTGGTAGAGGTTGAAGTGTGGAGGACTCTTGGTGGTAGAGGTTGAAGTGTGGAGGACTCTTGGTGGTAGAGGCTGAAGTGTGGAGGACTCTTGGTGGTAGAGGCTGAAGTGTGGAGGACTCTTGGTGGTAGAGGTTGAAGTGTGGAGGACTCTTGGTGGTAGAGGTTGAAGTGTGTTGGACTCTTGGTGGTAGAGGGTGAAGTGTGGAGGGCTCTTGGTGGTAGAGGTTGAAGTGTGTTGGACTCTTGGTGGTAGAGGTTGAAGTGTGGAGGGCTCTTGGTGGTAGAGGGTGAAGTGTGGAGGACTCTTGGTGGTAGAGGTTGAAGTGTGGAGGGCTCTTGGTGGTAGAGGGTGAAGTGTGGAGGACTCTTGGTGGCAGAGGTTGAAGTGTGGAGGGCTCTTGGTGGCAGAGGTTGAAGTGTGTTGGACTCTTGGTGGTAGAGGTTGAAGTGTGGAGGACTCTTGGTGGTAGAGGGTGAAGTGTGGAGGGCTCTTGGTGGTAGAGGTTGAAGTGTGGAGGACTCTTGGTGGTAGAGGTTGAAGTGTGTTGGACTCTTGGTGGTAGAGGTTGAAGTGTGTTGGACTCTTGGTGGTAGAGGTTGAAGTCTGGAGGGCTCTTGGTGGTAGAGGTTGAAGTGTGGAGGACTGTTGGTGGTAGAGGTTGAAGTGTGGAGGACTCTTGGTGGTAGAGGTTGAAGTGTGGAGGACTCTTGGTGGTAGAGGTTGAAGTGTGTTGGACTCTTGGTGGTAGAGGTTGAAGTGTGTTGGACTCTTGGTGGTAGAGGTTGAAGTGTGTTGGACTCTTGGTGGTAGAGGTTGAAGTGTGGAGGACTCTTGGTGGTAGAGGTTGAAGTGTGGAGGACTCTTGGTGGTAGAGGTTGAAGTGTGGAGGACTCTTGGCGGTAGAGGTTGAAGTGTGGAGGGCTCTTGGTGGTAGAGGTTGAAGTGTGGAGGGCTCTAGGTGGTAGAGGTTGAAGTGTGGAGGACTCTTGCTGGTAGAGGTTGAAGTGTGTTGGACTCTTGGTGGTAGAGGTTGAAGTGTGTTGGACTCTTGGTGGTAGAGGGTGAAGTGTGGAGGGCTCTTGGTGGTAGAGGTTGAAGTGTGTTGGACTCTTGGTGGTAGAGGTTGAAGTGTGTTGGACTCTTGGTGGTAGAGGGTGAAGTGTGGAGGGCTCTTGGTGGTAGAGGTTGAAGTGTGTTGGACTCTTGGTGGTAGAGGTTGAATTGTGTTGGACTCTTGGTGGTAGAGGTTGAAGTGTGTTGGACTCTTGGTGGTAGAGGTTGAAGTGTGTTGGACTCTTGGTGGTAGAGGTTGAAGTGTGTTGGACTCTTGGTGGTAGAGGTTGAAGTGTGGAGAACTCTTGGTGGTAGAGGTTGAAGTGTGGAGGACTCTTGGTGGTAGAAGTTGAAGTGTGGAGGACTCTTGGTGGTAGAGGTTGAAGTGTGTTGGACTCTTGGTGGTAGAGGTTGAAGTGTGGAGGGCTCTTGATGGTAGAGGGTGAAGTGTGGAGGGCTCTTGGTGGTAGAGGTTGAAGTGTGTTGGACTCTTGGTGGTAGAGGTTGAAGTGTGTTGGACTCTTGGTGGTAGAGGTTGAAGTGTGTTGGACTCTTGGCGGTAGAGGTTGAAGTGTGTTGGACTCTTGGTGGTAGAGGTTGAAGTGTGGAGGACTCTTGGTGGTAGAGGTTGAAGTGTGTTGGACTCTTGGCGGTAGAGGTTGAAGTGTGGAGGGCTCTTGGTGGTATAGTTTGAAGTGTGGAGGACTCTTGGTGGTAGAGGTTGAAGTGTGGAGGACTCTTGGTGGTAGAGGTTGAAGTGTGGAGGACTCTTGGTGGTAGAGGTTGAAGTGTGGAGGACTCTTGGTGGTAGAGGTTGAAGTGTGGAGGACTCTTGGTGGTAGAGGTTGAAGTGTGGAGGGCTCTTGGTGATAGAGGTTGAAGTGTGGAGGGCTCTTGGTGGTAGAAGGTGAAGTGTGGAGGACTGTTGGTAGTAGAAGTTGAAGTGTGGAGGACTGTTGATGGTAGAGGTTGAAGTGTGGAGGACTCTTGGTGGTATAGTTTGAAGTGTGGAGGACTCTTGGTGGTAGAGGTTGAAGTGTGGAGGACTGTTGGTGGTAGAAGGTGAAGTGTGGAGGACTGGTGGTGGTAGAGGTTGAAGTGTGGAGGACTGTTGGTGGTAGAGGTTGAAGTGTGTTGGACTCTTGGTGGTAGAGGTTGAAGTGTGGAGGACTCTTGGTGGTAGAGGTTGAAGTGTGTTGGACTCTTGGCGGTAGAGGTTGAAGTGTGGAGGGCTCTTGGTGGTATAGTTTGAAGTGTGGAGGACTCTTGGTGGTAGAGGTTGAAGTGTGGAGGACTCTTGGTGGTAGAGGTTGAAGTGTGGAGGACTCTTGGTGGTAGAGGTTGAAGTGTGGAGGACTCTTGGTGGTAGAGGTTGAAGTGTGGAGGGCTCTTGGTGGTAGAGGTTGAAGTGTGGAGGGCTCTTGGTGGTAGAGGTTGAAGTGTGGAGGGCTCTTGGTGGTAGAAGGTGAAGTGTGGAGGACTGTTGGTAGTAGAAGTTGAAGTGTGGAGGACTGTTGATGGTAGAGGTTGAAGTGTGGAGGACTCTTGGTGGTATAGTTTGAAGTGTGGAGGACTCTTGGTGGTAGAGGTTGAAGTGTGGAGGACTGTTGGTGGTAGAAGGTGAAGTGTTGAGGACTGGTGGTGGTAGAGGTTGAAGTGTGTTGGACTCTTGGTGGTAGAGGTTGAAGTGTGGAGGACTCTTGGTGGTAGAGGTTGAAGTGTGGAGGACTCTTGGTGGTAGAGGTTGAAGTGTGGAGGGCTCTTGGTGGTATAGTTTGAAGTGTGGAGGACTCTTGGTGGTAGAGGTTGAAGTGTGGAGGACTCTTGGTGGTAGAGGTAGAAGTGTGGAGGACTCTTGGTGGTAGAGGTTGAAGTGTGTTGGACTCTTGGTGGTAGAGGGTGAAGTGTGGAGGACTGTTGGGGGTAGAAGTTGAAGTGTGGAGGACTCTTGGTGGTAGAGGTTAAGTGTGGAGGGCTCTTGGTGGTAGAAGGTGAAGTGTGGAGGACTGTTGGTGGTAGAAGGTGAAGTGTGGAGGACTGTTGGGGGTAGAAGTTGAAGTTTGGAGGACTCTTGGTGGTAGAGGTTAAGTGTGGAGGGCTCTTGGTGGTAGAAGGTGAAGTGTGGAGGACTGTTGGGGGTAGAAGTTGAAGTGTGGAGGACTCTTGGTGGTAGAGGTTAAGTGTGGAGGACTGTTGGTGGTAGAAGGTGAAGTGTGGAGCACTGTTGGTAGTAGAATGTGAAGTGTGGAGGACTGTTGGCGGGAGAATGTGAAGTGTGGAGGACTGTTGGTGGTGGAATGTGAAGTGTGGAGGACTGTTGGTGGTGGAATGTGAAGTGTGGAGGACTGTTGGTGGTAGAAGTTGAAGTGTGGAGGACTGTTGGCGGGAGAAGGTGAAATGTGGAGGACTGTTGGTGGTGGAATGTGAAGTGTGGAGGACTGTTGGTGGTAGAATGTGAAGTGTGGAGGACTGTTGGTGGTAGAAGGTGAAGTGTGGAGGACTGTTGGTGGTAGAAGGTGAAGTGTGGAGGACTGTTGGTGGTAGAAGGTGAAGTGTGGAGGACTGTCGGTGATGGAATGTGAAGTGTGGAGGACTGTTGGTGGTAGAAGGTGAAGTGTGGAGGACTGTTGGTGGTAGAAGTTGAAGTGTGGAGGACTGTTGGTGGTAGAAGTTGAAGTCTGGAGGACTGTTGGTGGTAGAATGTGAAGTGTGGAGGACTGTTGGTGGTAGAAGTTGAAGTGTGGAGGACTGTTGGTGGTAGAAGTTGAAGTGTGGAGGACTGTTGGTGGTAGAATGTGAAGTGTGGAGGACTGTTGGTGGTGGAATGTGAAGTGTGGAGGACTGTTGGTGGTGGAAGTTGAAGTCTGGAGGACTGTTGGTGGTGGAATGTGAAGTGTGGAGGACTGTTGGTGGTGGAAGTTGAAGTGTGGAGGACTGTTGGTGGTAGAAGTTGAAGTGTGGAGGACTGTTGGTAGTAGAAGTTGAAGTGTGGAGGACTGTTGGTGGTAGAAGTTGAAGTCTGGAGGACTGTTGGTGGTAGAATGTGAAGTGTGGAGGACTGTTGGTAGTAGAAGTTGAAGTGTGGAGGACTGTTGGTGGTAGAAGTTGAAGTGTGGAGGACTGTTGGTGGTAGAAGTTGAAGTCTGGAGGACTGTTGGTGGTGGAATGTGAAGTGTGGAGGACTGTTGGTGGTAGAAGTTGAAGTGTGGAGGACTGTTGGTAGTAGAAGTTGAAGTGTGGAGGACTCTTGGTGGTAGAAGGTGAAGTGTGGAGGACTGTTGGGGGTAGAAGTTGAAGTGTGGAGGACTGTTGGTGGTAGAAGTTGAAGTGTGGAGGACTGTTGGTGGTAGAAGTTGAAGTGTGGAGGACTGTTGGTGGTAGAAGTTGAAGTGTGGAGGACTGTTGGTGGTAGAAGTTGAAGTGTGGAGGACTGTTGATGGTAGAAGTTGAAGTGTCGAGGACTGTCGGTGGTAGAATGTGAAGTGTGGAGGACTGTTGGTGGTAGAAGTTGAGGTGTGGAGGACTGTTGGTGGTAGAAGGTGAAGTGTGGAGGACTGTTGGTGGTAGAAGTTGAAGTGTGGAGGACTCTTGGTGGTAGAAGGTGAAGTGTGGAGGACTGTTGGGGGTAGAAGTTGAAGTGTGGAGGACTGTTGGGGGTAGAAGTTGAAGTGTGGAGGACTGTTGGTGGTAGAAGTTGAAGTGTGGAGGACTGTTGGTGGTAGAAGTTGAAGTGTGGAGGACTGTTGGTAGTAGAAGTTGAAGTGTGGAGGACTGTTGGTGGTAGAAGGTGAAGTGTGGAGGACTGTTGGTGGTAGAAGGTGAAGTGTGGAGGACTGTTGGTGGTAGAAGTTGAAGTGTGGAGGACTGTTGGTTGTAGAAGTTGAAGTGTGGAGGACTTTTGGTGGTAGAAGTTGAAGTGTGGAGGACTCTTGGTGGTAGAGGTTGAAGTGTGTTGGACTCTTGGTGGTAGAGGTTGAAGTGTAGAGGGCTCTTGGTGGCAGAGGTTGAAGTGTGGAGGGCTCTTGGCGGCAGAGGTTGAAGTGTGTTGGACTCTTGGTGGTAGAGGTTGAAGTGTGGAGGACTCTTGGTGGTAGAGGTTGAAGTGTGGAGGACTCTTGGTGGTAGAGGTTGAAGTGTGGAGGACTCTTGGTGGTAGAGGTTGAAGTGTGTTGGACTCTTGGTGGTAGAGGTTGAAGTGTGGAGGACTCTTGGTGGTAGAGGTTGAAGTGTGTTGGACTCTTGGCGGTAGAGGTTGAAGTGTGGAGGGCTCTTGGTGGTATAGTTTGAAGTGTGGAGGACTCTTGGTGGTAGAGGTTGAAGTGTGGAGGACTCTTGGTGGTAGAGGTTGAAGTGTGGAGGACTCTTGGTGGTAGAGGTTGAAGTGTGGAGGACTCTTGGTGGTAGAGGTTGAAGTGTGGAGGACTCTTGGTGGTAGAGGTTGAAGTGTGGAGGGCTCTTGGTGGTAGAAGGTGAAGTGTGGAGGACTGTTGGTAGTAGAAGTTGAAGTGTGGAGGACTGTTGATGGTAGAGGTTGAAGTGTGGAGGACTCTTGGTGGTATAGTTTGAAGTGTGGAGGACTCTTGGTGGTAGAGGTTGAAGTGTGGAGGACTGTTGGTGGTAGAAGGTGAAGTGTGGAGGACTGGTGGTGGTAGAGGTTGAAGTGTGGAGGACTCTTGGTGGTAGAGGTTGAAGTGTGTTGGACTCTTGGTGGTAGAGGTTGAAGTGTGTTGGACTCTTGGTGGTAGAGGTTGAAGTGTGGAGGACTCTTGGTGGTAGAGGTTGAAGTGTGGAGGACTCTTGGTGGTAGAGGTAGAAGTGTGGAGGACTCTTGGTGGTAGAGGTTGAAGTGTGTTGGACTCTTGGTGGTAGAGGGTGAAGTGTGGAGGACTGTTGGGGGTAGAAGTTGAAGTGTGGAGGACTCTTGGTGGTAGAAGTTGAAGTGTGGAGGACTGTTGGTGGTAGAAGGTGAAGTGTGGAGGACTGTTGGTGGTAGAAGTTGAAGTGTGGAGGACTGTTGGTGGTAGAAGGTGAAGTGTGGAGGACTGTTGGTGGTAGAAGTTGAAGTGTGGAGGACTGTTGGTGGTAGAAGTTGAAGTGTGGAGGACTGTTGGTGGTAGAAGGTGAAGTGTGGAGGACTGTTGGTGGTAGAGGTTAAGTGTGGAGGGCTCTTGGTGGTAGAAGGTGAAGTGTGGAGGACTGTTGGGGGTAGAAGTTGAAGTGTGGAGGACTGTTGGTGGTAGAGGTTAAGTGTGGAGGACTGTTGGTGGTAGAAGGTGAAGTGTGGAGCACTGTTGGTAGTAGAATGTGAAGTGTGGAGGACTGTTGGCGGGAGAATGTGAAGTGTGGAGGACTGTTGGTGGTGGAATGTGAAGTGTGGAGGACTGTTGGTGGTAGAAGTTGAAGTGTGGAGGACTGTTGGCGGGAGAAGGTGAAATGTGGAGGACTGTTGGTGGTGGAATGTGAAGTGTGGAGGACTGTTGGTGGTAGAAGGTGAAGTGTGGAGGACTGTTGGTGGTAGAAGGTGAAGTGTGGAGGACTGTTGGTGGTAGAAGGTGAAGTGTGGAGGACTGTCGGTGATGGAATGTGAAGTGTGGAGGACTGTTGGTGGTAGAAGGTGAAGTGTGGAGGACTGTTGGTGGTAGAAGTTGAAGTCTGGAGGACTGTTGGTGGTAGAATGTGAAGTGTGGAGGACTGTTGGTGGTAGAAGTTGAAGTGTGGAGGACTGTTGGTGGTAGAAGTTGAAGTGTGGAGGACTGTTGGTGGTAGAATGTGAAGTGTGGAGGACTGTTGGTGGTGGAATGTGAAGTGTGGAGGACTGTTGGTGGTGGAATGTGAAGTGTGGAGGACTGTTGGTGGTAGAATGTGAAGTGTGGAGGACTGTTGGTGGTAGAAGGTGAAGTGTGGAGGACTGTCGGTGGTAGAATGTGAAGTGTGGAGGACTGTTGGTGGTAGAAGGTGAAGTGTGGAGGACTGTTGGTGGTAGAAGGTGAAGTGTGGAGGACTGTTGGTGGTAGAAGGTGAAGTGTGGAGGACTGTCGGTGATGGAATGTGAAGTGTGGAGGACTGTTGGTGGTAGAAGGTGAAGTGTGGAGGACTGTTGGTGGTAGAAGTTGAAGTCTGGAGGACTGTTGGTGGTAGAAGTTGAAGTGTGGAGGACTGTTGGTGGTAGAATGTGAAGTGTGGAGGACTGTTGGTGGTGGAATGTGAAGTGTGGAGGACTGTTGGTGGTGGAATGTGAAGTGTGGAGGACTGTTGGTGGTGGAAGTTGAAGTCTGGAGGACTGTTGGTGGTGGAATGTGAAGTGTGGAGGACTGTTGGTGGTAGAAGTTGAAGTGTGGAGGACTGTTGGTGGTAGAAGTTGAAGTGTGGAGGACTGTTGGTGGTAGAAGTTGAAGTGTGGAGGACTGTTGGTGGTAGAAGTTGAAGTGTGGAGGACTGTTGGTGGTAGAAGTTGAAGTCTGGAGGACTGTTGGTGGTGGAATGTGAAGTGTGGAGGACTGTTGGTGGTAGAAGTTGAAGTGTGGAGGACTGTTGGGGGTAGAAGGTGAAGTGTGGAGGACTGTTGGGGGTAGAAGTTGAAGTGTGGAGGACTGTTGGGGGTAGAAGTTGAAGTGTGGAGGACTGTTGGTGGTAGAAGTTGAAGTGTGGAGGACTGTTGGTGGTAGAAGTTGAAGTGTGGAGGACTGTTGATGGTAGAAGTTGAAGTGTCGAGGACTGTCGGTGGTAGAATGTGAAGTGTGGAGGACTGTTGGTGGTAGAAGTTGAGGTGTGGAGGACTGTTGGTGGTAGAAGGTGAAGTGTGGAGGACTGTTGGTGGTAGAAGTTGAAGTGTGGAGGACTGTTGGGGGTAGAAGTTGAAGTGTGGAGGACTGTTGGTGGTAGAAGTTGAAGTCTGGAGGACTGTTGGTGGTAGAAGGTGAAGTGTGGAGGACTGTTGGGGGTAGAAGTTGAAGTGTGGAGGACTCTTGGTGGTAGAAGGTGAAGTGTGGAGGACTGTTGGTGGTAGAAGTTGAAGTGTGGAGGACTGTTGGGGGTAGAAGTTGAAGTGTGGAGGACTGTTGGTGGTAGAAGTTGAAGTGTGGAGGACTGTTGGTGGTAGAAGTTGAAGTGTGGAGGACTGTTGGTGGTAGAAGTTGAAGTGTGGAGGACTGTTGGTAGTAGAAGTTGAAGTGTGGAGGACTGTTGGTGGTAGAAGGTGAAGTGTGGAGGACTGTTGGTGGTAGAAGTTGAAGTGTGGAGGACTGTTGGTGGTAGAAGTTGAAGTGTCGAGGACTGTCGGTGGTAGAATGTGAATTGTGGAGGACTGTTGGTGGTAGAAGTTGAGGTGTGGAGGACTGTTGGTGGTAGAAGGTGAAGTGTGGAGGACTGTTGGTGGTAGAAGTTGAGGTGTGGAGGACTGTTGGTAGTAGAAGTTGAAGTGTGGAGGACTGTTGGGGGTAGAAGTTGAGGTGTGGAGGACTGTTGGGGGTAGAAGTTGAAGTGTCGAGGACTGTCGGTGGTAGAATGTGAAGTGTGGAGGACTGTTGGTGGTAGAAGGTGAAGTGTGGAGGACTGTTGGTGGTAGAAGTTGAAGTGTGGAGGACTGTTGGCGGGAGAAGGTGAAGTGTGGAGGACTGTTGGGGGTAGAAGTTGAAGTGTGGAGGACTGTTGGTGGTAGAAGTTGAAGTGTGGAGGACTGTTGGTGGTAGAAGTTGAAGTGTGGAGGACTGTTGGGGGTAGAAGTTGAAGTGTGGAGGACTCTTGGTGGTAGAGGTTGAAGTGTGGAGGACTGTTGGGGGTAGAAGTTGAAGTGTGGAGGACTGTTGGCGGTAGAAGTTGAAGTGTGGAGGACTCTTGGTGGTAGAGGTTGAAGTGTGGAGGACTGTTGGCGGTAGAAGTTGAAGTGTGGAGGACTCTTGGTGGTAGAGGTTGAAGTGTGGAGGACTGTTGGTGGTAGAAGTTGAAGTGTGGAGGACTGTTGGTGGTGGAAGTTGAAGTGTGGAGGACTGTTGGCGGTAGAAGTTGAAGTGTGGAGGACTGTTGGCGGTAGAAGTTGAAGTGTGGAGGACTGTTGGGGGTAGAAGTTGAAGTGTGGAGGACTGTTGGCGGTAGAAGTTGAAGTGTGGAGGACTGTTGGCGGTAGAAGTTGAAGTGTGGAGGACTCTTGGTGGTAGAAGTTGAAGTGTGGAGGACTGTTGGCGGTAGAAGTTGAAGTGTGGAGGACTGTTGGCGGTAGAAGTTGAAGTGTGGAGGACTCTTGGTGGTAGAAGTTGAAGTGTGGAGGACTGTTGGTGGTAGAAGTTGAAGTGTGGAGGACTCTTGGTGGTAGAGGTTGAAGTGTGGAGGACTGTTTGTGGTAGAGGTTGAAGTGTGGAGGACTGTTGGTGGTAGAGGTTGAAGTGTGGAGGACTGTTGGTAGTAGAAGTTGAAGTGTGGAGGACTGTTGGTGGTAGAAGGTGAAGTGTGGAGGACTGTTGGTGGTAGAAGTTGAAGTGTGGAGGACTGTTGGTGGTAGAAGTTGAAGTGTGGAGGACTGTTGGTGGTAGAAGTTGAAGTGTCGAGGACTGTCGGTGGTAGAATGTGAAGTGTGGAGGACTGTTGGTGGTAGAAGTTGAGGTGTGGAGGACTGTTGGTGGTAGAAGGTGAAGTGTGGAGGACTGTTGGTGGTAGAAGTTGAGGTGTGGAGGACTGTTGGGGGTAGAAGTTGAGGTGTGGAGGACTGTTGGGGGTAGAAGTTGAAGTGTCGAGGACTGTCGGTGGTAGAATGTGAAGTGTGGAGGACTGTTGGTGGTAGAAGGTGAAGTGTGGAGGACTGTTGGTGGTAGAAGTTGAAGTGTGGAGGACTGTTGGCGGGAGAAGGTGAAATGTGGAGGACTGTTGGGGGTAGAAGTTGAAGTGTGGAGGACTGTTGGGGGTAGAAGTTGAAGTGTGGAGGACTCTTGGTGGTAGAGGTTGAAGTGTGGAGGGCTCTTGGTGGTAGAAGGTGAAGTGTGGAGGACTCTTGGTGGTAGAAGTTGAAGTGTGGAGGACTGTTGGTGGTAGAAGTTGAAGTGTGGAGGACTGTTGGTGGTGGAATGTGAAGTGTGGAGGACTGTTGGCGGTAGAAGTTGAAGTGTGGAGGACTGTTGGTGGTAGAAGGTGAAGTGTGGAGGACTGTTGGGGGTAGAAGTTGAAGTGTGGAGGACTGTTGGGGGTAGAAGTTGAAGTGTGGAGGACTGTTGGGGGTAGAAGTTGAAGTGTGGAGGACTGTTGGCGGTAGAAGTTGAAGTGTGGAGGACTCTTGGTGGTAGAGGTTGAAGTGTGGAGGACTGTTGGCGGTAGAAGTTGAAGTGTGGAGGACTGTTGGCGGTAGAAGTTGAAGTGTGGAGGACTGTTGGTGGTAGAGGTTGAAGTGTGGAGGACTGTTGATGGTGGAAGTTGAAGTTTGGAGGACTGTTGGTGGTGGAAGTTGAAGTGTGGAGGACTGTTGGGGGTGGAATGGGATGTGTGGAGGACTGTTGGTGGTAGAAGTTGAAGTGTGGAGGACTGTTGGTGGTAGAAGTTGAAGTGTGGAGGACTGTTGGTGGTGGAAGTTGAAGTGTGGAGGACTGTTGGTGGTAGAAGTTGAAGTGTGGAGGACTGTTGGTGGTGGAAGTTGAAGTGTGGAGGACTGTTGGTGGTAGAAGTTGAAGTGTGGAGGACTGTTGGTGGTAGAAGTTGAAGTGTGGAGGACTGTTGGTGGTAGAAGTTGAAGTGTGGAGGACTGTTGGTGATAGAAGTTGAAGTGTGGAGGACTGTTGGTGGTAGAAGTTGAAGTGTGGAGGACTGTTGGTGGTAGAAGTTGAAGTGTGGAGGACTGTTGGTGGTAGAAGGTGAAGTGTGGAGGACTGTTGGTGGTAGAAGTTGAAGTGTGGAGGACTGTTGGGGGTAGAAGTTGAAGTGTGGAGGACTGTTGGGGGTAGAAGTTGAAGTGTGGAGGACTGTTGGGGGTAGAAGTTGAAGTGTGGAGGACTGTTGATGGTGGAAGTTGAAGTGTGGAGGACTGTTGGTGGTAGAGGGTGAAGTGTGGAGGACTGTTGGGGGTAGAAGTTGAAGTGTGGAGGACTGTTGGTGGTAGAGGTTGAAGTGTGGAGGACTCTTGGTGGTAGAAGGTGAAGTGTGGAGGACTGTTGGTGGTAGAGGTTGAAGTGTGGAGGACTGTTGGTGGTAGAAGTTGAAGTGTGGAGGACTGTTGGTGGTAGAGGTTGAAGTGTGGAGGACTGTTGGTGGTAGAAGTTGAAGTGTGGAGGACTGTTGGTGGTAGAAGGTGAAGTGTGGAGGACTGTTGATGATAGAAGTTGAAGTGTGGAGGACTGTTGGTGGTAGAAGGTGAAGTGTGGAGGACTGTCGGTGGTAGAAGTTGAAGTGTGGAGGACTGTTGGGGGTAGAAGTTGAAGTGTGGAGGACTGTTGGGGGTAGAAGTCCTCCTGTCTGAATAACTCGATAATCTGATTCCCAGTCTGTGAACATTGCAGGGTGTTTGCCATTCTGTGTCCAGGGGCGAAGGGTCGGTTGGGTTCGTCATTCTGTTGCCCGGCTTCTGTCTCAAAGGTTTGGTGTCTTCACTCTGCATGGAGACCCCGCTACCCATCTGGAGCTCAGTGACCTCCTCCGCTCCCCCCAGGAGAGGACCCGGGCTGTACAGGAGGTGATGGAGTCGCTGCGTCATGAGGACGCCTTCCCATGTCTCCGGGAATGGAGGGATGAGGTGAGCGCCATCATTCTCCATCATAGACACCCCACCCATACCAGTCTAGTCCTCCATATCACCATACATTAACCACTTCACCCCCCCCCCACTTACACTCTATTATCTATCCAGTTTGTTCTAATTGAGCAATGCTTTGTTTCCTCAGCACTATGATGTGAATAGTCTCTTCTCTGACCCCTCCCTCTTCACCATGGAGCGAGCCGCAACGCGTAAGAGCTGTGTCCATGTCTCTATATGTATACCTCTCTATATATCTATATGTATCTATATGTAAACCTCTCTGTCTAGCCCTATATTGTACACCTCCTTATGTTGCTGACCCCGCCCTCTTCTTTGTGTCCCCAGCTCTCCTCGGGGTCCCCCGGTATGGAGTCCATGTGAACGGCTATTTGCACCGAGGTGGAGAAGTCTTCATGTGGGTGGGTAGACGAGCTCTAACCAAGGCCACCTACCCAGGGAAGCTGGACCACCTGGTGAGCAGAGGGAGTGGGATGCTGACGGCAATATCGGGGGACGAAACGCGTTGTACCATATGTTTAAGAATTGCAGCCAAGAACCATAATGCAGGGAATAAGGATGCGTCTCCAGCCAGATTTTCTGTTAGTTTGGGAAGGTGGAGGAAAGAAACCTCCGTGTCCCCGCTGGGGAATTGTGAGGCTAAAAACAGAGAGCAGGTGACCCTCCCACTGACCCTGTGAGGTGCTGTGTGAATTCTGGCTGCTGGACATTAGAGAACGTAGGTGAAATGATGATCTCTATGTCCTTAGCTCCGTGTTAGAGATCTCATTAGTCTCAGGCTGACTTCTATCGCTGGTTGTCTGGGATCTCTCTGCATTTGCACATACAGAGATTGGATCCTCTAGCCCCTCCCCCTCCCCCTCCAAGTCATATAATTCTCTGTCCTACCTACTCCAAGATGGAGTCTGAGCTCCTCCTAGAGGTCAATGCCCAGGAGTAGAACCCCCATTGAAGAATTGGAGGAAGGGGACACACAGGGAAGATCTTGATGGAGTTGGGGCAGGTAAGTATAAGACCTGGGAGGGGCTTCATTGCATCTTAATACATGTGACCACCCACTTCCATTGACTGGCAGGTGACACCCATTGATTGTCTTTCCAGGCAGCGGGGGGGATTTCTGCGTGCTCCGGAGTGTGGGAGACCCTCCTGAAGGAGTGCAAAGAAGAGGCCTGTATCCCAGAATCCATTGCGGCCACAGCCAGACCCTGCGGGACGGTCAGGTAAGTGACACTGCCCTCTAGTGATAAATGGGGGGAACATTCTGATAAATATGAACACAAGCACAAGTCGTGCTCTGAAATTTAGTGATTTGACTGTTGGATATAAAATAAGATGTGACGACCACCTGACACCCTGCCTGGGTGCCTCCGCCAAGATACAGCTTCCTACACTCTGGAACCAGGAATCAGATATTATAGCTGAACACCCAAGAACTAGACAACACTAGCTTAGGTGCAAACTGGAACTCACTTTATTGTAAATTCACACAGAATATATAGGCTTGATCACATTATCCTAAACCATGCAAACTGTAAACAGTAATATCAGTACATCCATGTAGGACCGTTGATCAGTGTAACTACAGCTCAAGCCACAGCCAATCACAGTTAGAATCACGCCCCTAAGGACACACATAACCCCTCCCTCTCAAATAAAGTTAACCCCTTCCCTGCCAGTGTCATTAGTACAGTGACAGTGCATATATATAGCACTGATTACTGCAGTAATGTCACTGGTAACCCCAAAAGTGTCAAAAATGTCAGTCAGGGGTCCGATCTGTCCGCCGCAATGTCGCAGTCCCGCAAAAAAAAAAAAAAATCGCAGATCGCCGCCATTACGCGTTAAAAAAAAAACACCAAAAATGACAAAAATCTTTCCCTTTGTTAGTAAACGCAATAACTTTTGCGCAAACCAATCAAAAAACACTTATTGTGATTTTTTTTTTTTTACCAAAAATATGTAGCAGAAAACAAAGTGGCCAAAAATGTTAAAAAATTTGGATTTATACATTGTTTTGGGGGGAATTTCATATAAAAAATGTGAAAAATATTGTTATAGAATATTGTATAGACTGTGATGTATGGAGAGATCTGTAGATGATTGTATAGACTGTGGTGTATGGAGAGATCTGTAGATGATTGTATAGACTGTGATGTATGGAGAGATCTGTAGATGATTGTATAGACTGTGGTGTATGGAGAGATCTGTAGATGATTGTATAGACTGTGATGTATGGAGAGATCTGTAGATGATTGTATAGACTGTGATGTATGGAGATCTGTAGATGATTGTATAGACTGTGATGTATGGAGAGATCTGTAGATGATTGTATAGACTGTGATGTATGAGGAGATCTGTAGATGATTGTATAGACTGTGATGTATGGAGAGATCTGTAGATGATTGTATAGACTGTGGTGTATGGAGAGATCTATAGATGATTGTATAGACTGTGGTGTATGGAGAGATCTGTAGATGATTGTATAGACTGTGGTGTATGGAGAGATCTGTAGATGATTGTATAGACTGTGGTGTATGGAGAGATCTGTAGATGATTGTATAGACTGTGATGTATGGAGAGATCTGTAGATGATTGTATAGACTGTGGTGTATGGAGAGATCTGTAGATGATTGTATAGACTGTGGTGTATGGAGAGATCTGTAGATGATTGTATAGACTGTGGTGTATGGAGAGATCTGTAGATGATTGTATAGACTGTGATGTATGAGGAGATCTGTAGATGATTGTATAGACTGTGATGTATGGAGAGATCTGTAGATGATTGTATAGACTGTGATGTATGGAGAGATCTGTAGATGATTGTATAGACTGTGGTGTATGGAGAGATCTGTAGATGATTGTATAGACTGTGATGTATGGAGAGATCTGTAGATGATTGTATAGACTGTGATGTATGGAGATCTGTAGATGATTGTATAGACTGTGATGTATGGAGAGATCTGTAGATGATTGTATAGACTGTGATGTATGAGGAGATCTGTAGATGATTGTATAGACTGTGATGTATGGAGAGATCTGTAGATGATTGTATAGACTGTGGTGTATGGAGAGATCTGTAGATGATTGTATAGACTGTGGTGTATGGAGAGATCTGTAGATGATTGTATAGACTGTGGTGTATGGAGAGATCTGTAGATGATTGTATAGACTGTGGTGTATGGAGAGATCTGTAGATGATTGTATAGACTGTGATGTATGGAGAGATCTGTAGATGATTGTATAGACTGTGGTGTATGGAGAGATCTGTAGATGATTGTATAGACTGTGATGTATGGAGAGATCTGTAGATGATTGTATAGACTGTGATGTATGGAGATCTGTAGATGATTGTATAGACTGTGATGTATGGAGAGATCTGTAGATGATTGTATAGACTGTGATGTATGGAGAGATCTGTAGATGATTGTATAGACTGTGATGTATGGAGAGATCTGTAGATGATTGTATAGACTGTGATGTATGGAGATCTGTAGATGATTGTATAGACTGTGGTGTATGGAGAGATCTGTAGATGATTGTATAGACTGTGATGTATGGAGAGATCTGTAGATGATTGTATAGACTGTGGTGTATGGAGAGATCTGTAGATGATTGTATAGACTGTGGTGTATGGAGAGATCTGTAGATGATTGTATAGACTGTGATGTATGGAGAGATCTGTAGATGATTGTATAGACTGTGGTGTATGGAGAGATCTGTAGATGATTGTATAGACTGTGGTGTATGGAGAGATCTGTAGATGATTGTATAGACTGTGGTGTATGGAGAGATCTGTAGATGATTGTATAGACTGTGATGTATGAGGAGATCTGTAGATGATTGTATAGACTGTGATGTATGGAGAGATCTGTAGATGATTGTATAGACTGTGATGTATGGAGAGATCTGTAGATGATTGTATAGACTGTGGTGTATGGAGAGATCTGTAGATGATTGTATAGACTGTGGTGTATGGAGAGATCTGTAGATGATTGTATAGACTGTGGTGTATGGAGAGATCTGTAGATGATTGTATAGACTGTGGTGTATGGAGAGATCTGTAGATGATTGTATAGACTGTGATGTATGGAGAGATCTGTAGATGATTGTATAGACTGTGGTGTATGGAGAGATCTGTAGATGATTGTATAGACTGTGGTGTATGGAGAGATCTGTAGATGATTGTATAGACTGTGGTGTATGGAGAGATCTGTAGATGATTGTATAGACTGTGATGTATGAGGAGATCTGTAGATGATTGTATAGACTGTGATGTATGGAGAGATCTGTAGATGATTGTATAGACTGTGATGTATGGAGAGATCTGTAGATGATTGTATAGACTGTGGTGTATGGAGAGATCTGTAGATGATTGTATAGACTGTGGTGTATGGAGAGATCTGTAGATGATTGTATAGACTGTGATGTATGGGGAGATCTGTAGATGATTGTATAGACTGTGGTGTATGGAGAGATCTGTAGATGATTGTATAGACTGTGGTGTATGGAGAGATCTGTAGATGATTGTATAGACTGTGATGTATGGAGAGATCTGTAGATGATTGTATAGACTGTGATGTATGGAGAGATCTGTAGATGATTGTATAGACTGTGATGTATGGAGAGATCTGTAGATGATTGTATAGACTGTGATGTATGAGGAGATCTGTAGATGATTGTATAGACTGTGATGTATGGAGAGATCTGTAGATGATTGTATAGACTGTGGTGTATGGAGAGATCTGTAGATGATTGTATAGACTGTGATGTATGGAGAGATCTGTAGATGATTGTATAGACTGTGATGTATGGAGAGATCTGTAGATGATTGTATAGACTGTGATGTATGAGGAGATCTGTAGATGATTGTATAGACTGTGGTGTATGAGGAGATCTGTAGATGATTGTATAGACTGTGATGTATGAGGAGATCTGTAGATGATTGTATAGACTGTGATGTATGAGGAGATCTGTAGATGATTGTATAGACTGTGATGTATGAGGAGATCTGTAGATGATTGTATAGACTGTGATGTATGAGGAGATCTGTAGATGATTGTATAGACTGTGATGTATGAGGAGATCTGTAGATGATTGTATAGACTGTGATGTATGGAGAGATCTGTAGATGATTGTATAGACTGTGATGTATGGAGAGATCTGTAGATGATTGTATAGACTGTGATGTATGGAGAGATCTGTAGATGATTGTATAGACTGTGGTGTATGGAGAGATCTGTAGATGATTGTATAGACTGTGATGTATGGAGAGATCTGTAGATGATTGTATAGACTGTGATGTATGGAGAGATCTGTAGATGATTGTATAGACTGTGATGTATGGAGAGATCTGTAGATGATTGTATAGACTGTGGTGTATGGAGAGATCTGTAGATGATTGTATAGACTGTGATGTATGAGGAGATCTGTAGATGATTGTATAGACTGTGATGTATGGAGAGATCTGTAGATGATTGTATAGACTGTGGTGTATGGAGAGATCTGTAGATGATTGTATAGACTGTGATGTATGGAGAGATCTGTAGATGATTGTATAGACTGTGGTGTATGGAGAGATCTGTAGATGATTGTATAGACTGTGATGTATGGAGAGATCTGTAGATGATTGTATAGACTGTGATGTATGGAGAGATCTGTAGATGATTGTATAGACTGTGATGTATGAGGAGATCTGTAGATGATTGTATAGACTGTGATGTATGGAGGAGATCTGTAGATGATTGTATAGACTGTGATGTATGAGGAGATCTGTAGATGATTGTATAGACTGTGATGTATGAGGAGATCTGTAGATGATTGTATAGACTGTGATGTATGGAGAGATCTGTAGATGATTGTATAGACTGTGATGTATGGAGAGATCTGTAGATGATTGTATAGACTGTGGTGTATGAGGAGATCTGTAGATGATTGTATAGACTGTGGTGTATGAGGAGATCTGTAGATGATTGTATAGACTGTGATGTATGGAGGAGATCTGTAGATGATTGTATAGACTGTGATGTATGGAGAGATCTGTAGATGATTGTATAGACTGTGATGTATGAGGAGATCTGTAGATGATTGTATAGACTGTGATGTATGGAGGAGATCTGTAGATGATTGTATAGACTGTGATGTATGGAGAGATCTGTAGATGATTGTATAGACTGTGATGTATGAGGAGATCTGTAGATGATTGTATAGACTGTGATGTATGGAGGAGATCTGTAGATGATTGTATAGACTGTGATGTATGGAGAGATCTGTAGATGATTGTATAGACTGTGGTGTATGGAGAGATCTGTAGATGATTGTATAGACTGTGGTGTATGGAGAGATCTGTAGATGATTGTATAGACTGTGATGTATGAGGAGATCTGTAGATGATTGTATAGACTGTGATGTATGGAGAGATCTGTAGATGATTGTATAGACTGTGATGTATGGAGAGATCTGTAGATGATTGTATAGACTGTGATGTATGGAGGAGATCTGTAGATGATTGTATAGACTGTGGTGTATGGAGAGATCTGTAGATGATTGTATAGACTGTGATGTATGGAGAGATCTGTAGATGATTGTATAGACTGTGATGTATGAGAGATCTGTAGATGATTGTATAGACTGTGATGTATGGAGAGATCTGTAGATGATTGTATAGACTGTGATGTATGGAGGAGATCTGTAGATGATTGTATAGACTGTGATGTATGGAGAGATCTGTAGATGATTGTATAGACTGTGATGTATGGAGAGATCTGTAGATGATTGTATAGACTGTGATGTATGAGAGAGATCTGTAGATGATTGTATAGACTGTGATGTATGGAGAGATCTGTAGATGATTGTATAGACTGTGATGTATGGAGGAGATCTGTAGATGATTGTATAGACTGTGGTGTATGGAGAGATCTGTAGATGATTGTATAGACTGTGTGTATGAGAGATCTGTAGATGATTGTATAGACTGTGATGTATGGAGAGATCTGTAGATGATTGTATAGACTGTGATGTATGAGAGATCTGTAGATGATTGTATAGACTGTGATGTATGGAGAGATCTGTAGATGATTGTATAGACTGTGGATGTATGGAGAGATCTGTAGATGATTGTATAGACTGTGATGTATGGAGGAGATCTGTAGATGATTGTATAGACTGTGATGTATGGAGAGATCTGTAGATGATTGTATAGACTGTGGTGTATGGAGAGATCTGTAGATGATTGTATAGACTGTGAATGTATGGGAGAGATCTGTAGATGATTGTATAGACTGTGATGTATGGAGAGATCTGTAGATGATTGTATAGACTGTGGTGTATGGAGAGATCTGTAGATGATTGTATAGACTGTGATGTATGGAGAGATCTGTAGATGATTGTATAGACTGTGATGTATGGAGAGATCTGTAGATGATTGTATAGACTGTGATGTATGGAGAGATCTGTAGATGATTGTATAGACTGTGATGTATGAGGAGATCTGTAGATGATTGTATAGACTGTGATGTATGGAGAGATCTGTAGATGATTGTATAGACTGTGATGTATGAGGAGATCTGTAGATGATTGTATAGACTGTGATGTATGGAGAGATCTGTAGATGATTGTATAGACTGTGATGTATGAGGAGATCTGTAGATGATTGTATAGACTGTGATGTATGGAGAGATCTGTAGATGATTGTATAGACTGTGGTGTATGGAGAGATCTGTAGATGATTGTATAGACTGTGATGTATGGAGAGATCTGTAGATGATTGTATAGACTGTGATGTATGGAGGAGATCTGTAGATGATTGTATAGACTGTGGTGTATGGAGAGATCTGTAGATGATTGTATAGACTGTGATGTATGGAGAGATCTGTAGATGATTGTATAGACTGTGATGTATGGAGAGATCTGTAGATGATTGTATAGACTGTGGTGTATGGAGAGATCTGTAGATGATTGTATAGACTGTGATGTATGAGAGATCTGTAGATGATTGTATAGACTGTGATGTATGGAGAGATCTGTAGATGATTGTATAGACTGTGATTGTATGGAGAGATCTGTAGATGATTGTATAGACTGTGGTGTATGGAGAGATCTGTAGATGATTGTATAGACTGTGATGTATGGAGGAGATCTGTAGATGATTGTATAGACTGTGATGTATGGAGGAGATCTGTAGATGATTGTATAGACTGTGGTGTATGAGGAGATCTGTAGATGATTGTATAGACTGTGATGTATG